>NW_028297099.1:4852418-5152418 GCF_055798465.1 Pogonomyrmex barbatus | reverse complement strand
GTAATAACATGATAATTTACATAATTTTATTATATCACTTTTCCTGATCAATAATACGCGATAATTAAGTGAAATAAGCGCGATAATTAAGCGAATTTCCTGATCAATAATACGCGATAATTAAGCGAATATATCGTAACAAAATCTTGTGTCTCAAAATAGATTTTCAATTTACATTGTCGTAATTGTAATGTGAACTATTGAATGTAACCAATGATATTCCCAAAGGGTCAAAAAAAAAAAGAATGACTCTATGACGATATGAAATAAGCGGGTAATGGTCAAAGAGGATTGGAATCCTCTTAATGCACCATGTACATTCAGTCATGCGGAAGTTCATGGAAGTCCCATGGGGTTATCAGACGAGAGCGTCTGGCTTTGTTATTATTGTATTAACGACAATGTCTGCACTTCTGGTATCCAGAGAATTGCTGGATGTCCATGTCTATATTTATTCATTTAGATCCGCACACCCTCAACTTATCACGTAACTGGATTAACGGAAAAATCAAGCTTCACTAAGCCTCGATGACAATCAAGAGAGAGAGAGAGAGAGAGGGGGGGGAGGGAGACTGAAAAAAAACGTATTGTATTATATAATATTGATTTATCCTTTATTCAAGAAATTTATTGAAGATGAAAAGAAGAAGAGAAAAATCTTGATGAAGTGGCCGGACTGTTTGCAAATGTATACTCGCGTACTGTTATAATGTAGCTCGACCTAAAAGGGATTTTTCTAAGTGTTAAGAAAACACGATCGTCGCTCTTCTATAATCCACGGAATTAGCGCGGATCCCCTATTCCGTGTCCGCATCGTTAATTCTTAACGACCGATATTTTTTATTTTTATCGCCAGACTTGTAGTTAGACACCGATGTTTACAGCAACTCGTGCCTTAAACAAATTTAACGATCGTTACCATAGATACACTCGACGTGGAGAATTTCCCGCGGAAAATAAATAACATTCTCCCGAATTGCTATGCAACAAGACAAACTGTGCAGCAAGCGAAGCGTGGGATGAAATAGCGGCAGTTTCAAAAGATCAACAGAATGATATATGATTCACATAAATGGGTATTGTATAACGCTTGGCAATCGAAAATATGGCACGGACTTGCCATCGGCATTCACGATAATAATCAGCTTTCTCGCAATTAATTTTGTTAAGTGACGGCAATAATTAAATGATCAATTTATCTTCCTTTAGTATTCATTAAACATCAAGTTAAACCTCACATTTTAACCTGAATATATTTCAAAGAAGCAGAAAACTTGCATGGTTCAATATCGATCGAATGTTTTTTGCGTTTAATTTAGGAATTTCTTCCTTGAAACTTAATTTTCAAACAAGATTTAAAGTTTTTGGCGAATAGTAAAGCTCTTATAAATGTTCTTTTTTTGTAATAAAATTCACACAGGCGTGAAGTGTCTTGAATCTTTAAAAGAGAAGTTAAGTGGTAAATTTCATCGATAGAAGATGTGAATTTCTCGTATTTTCGGCACGAATCTATCGAGGTCATGCTGGTCGATCACGACAGCGTAGGGTGTAACCTCTAAACGGAGTTTACGAGGTGCTATTAAATTCTCGGCGCTTTACTATCGTTGATGTTCATACCCAAGAAACGCAGGCTCTTGCGGCACCGGCGCTCATCGTCTTTATTGTCGCGAATTAATTTAGATGGCGTCGTATTAAGTACCCTTGCCAGCACGGGGAAACGTTCGATAAAGATCCGAGGGTAGCACATCTCTTAGTTATGGTTGCAGTATGCATCAATTATTAAGCTGATATAATATTAATTAATTATCAAGAAATATATTTAGCGATCATAAAATGATACGTGATCGAGTAACAATTATATATTTTTAATCTTTCTAATAATTATTTTACAAAAATTAAGTTTCCTACAAATTTCTATAAAAATAATTTTGAGTTTTATAACAAAATTCCACGTTACGCAAATTTTGTATATAGTATAATTAGACAGTAAACTCAATTGTACAATTTTCCTTGGTATAGAAATTGCTAAATAATGTATTTTATCCTTAAGACGTATTGTGATAAGTCAAGGTAGCACGACCCATCACGCGGGCCAATGCGGGAATAAAGGTTGCGCATGGAAAGTATTTTAACCGAACACGATTCTGAGTTATGCTAATTTATGCCGCCGAACGAGGGAGGCGTACTTGCACACGACCTACCCGCACACAGTTATCTACATTTCCCGGATCTCTTCCACCCATGTCGTTTCCGCCAGCATCCCATGGCACTTACACGTTCTCAGGTACGTCGTTCTCGACGATGCTTCTCGGTCTTTATCGTCGAGGAAGACCACTAATATCTCTAATAATATAATATAGAATAGAATACTATACTTTAACTAGTGTTAAACGTAGTTTGTCAGATTTAAGGATTCCTTTATTCGAATAAATTGAAATAATATCATGTTTTACAAGATAACGTTTCATAGTTTATAAATAATGACAAATATACTGTTACATTCGTACATTTGGAAAAATTTAGTTTTGACATTTACAGAAAAATTAAGTAAAACCAATTTTTATTCTTGAAGAAAAATTTTAAATAATTTATAAATAAATTAATTTTAAAATACTTTCAGTTATAAAAATTCACTGTATTGAAATGTTATCCTGCTATATCGAAAGATAAGACCAAAATCAAATACCAAATACTAAAGGCGTATCAAACGGCTAACATCTAAGGTGACAAACCTTAATCAATAGGCCAATCCATTAGGTACATGTGCTGTTTACCGATTGTACATTGTTATCTGATTGACTAAATGTTTAACTCTCGTTTGTCTTACACTCCCTTAAGATACTGCGATCAAAGACAAATTATGCTCGAAGCTGTTATTACCTGCTATTACTAGATAAGAAATACATTATCACGATTGGTTTCTACTTGCGTCATTATCGCATTAATTAGTAATATTTAACTAAATATATTAAACAAAAGAATATATCTTTGTAAAGAGAAAAATCTTAATCTTGAAAGAATATAATTTTGCAAATATAATTTTGCGCAATATATTGTGATCCTTATAGTGATTTACATGACATTTTATTTTTGTAAAATACACTGATCGTTTTAATAAATTTATTAAACGATCAATAAAGTAAAACTTAGTAGTTTAAAACAAATGGTTTAATTAAAGAACACGAAAGTTGAGCTAGATATCCGTACTGAGTTTTGTTTATATAATTATGAGATAAATAACAATAATATAAAATTACGAACGATTCGATTTTATTATCAGTTCATCTTCAGTGTATTTTACAAAAATAAAATGTCATGTACATAAACCTAAAAGTAAAGATATAAAAATTGTCAGTAATTTATTATTTTATCATTAATAATAATTAATATTGTTACTGTACATGAACGTTATATCATAAGATATTGCGTGTATTTATCTACAGTTAAAAGTTTGCAACATTGAACGAAGCTGCTTCGATGTGCAATGCGATATTTCGTGCACATCAGATATTTATCGGAATTGAATTTCCGTCCCGCTGACCGTATTCCGTAGGTCAGCCGGCTTCCTCGTGGTGGCGTAATACAATATTCCAAGAGCTTTCCATCGAAGAACAAGGCCGGCATCGGTGTCGGACGTTTCGACAGAACGAGGCGTTTCGATGACGGCGTTACGTACACACGACGTGTTCGTACGACCGCTTAGGATGGACGCTATCCTCGTCTGTCGACTTCGATTCTGTAGGATATGAATACCTCGAATTGGCAGATATTGTCCGGCTCTCTAACCCTTCCAGAACCACTCACCGCCGTGTCTGTCCGCCGACAAGAATGCGAGCGAGAGAGGTACCGACGTACAAAGGCGAAGAGACAGTGAGAGGGCCAGCGACGGCCCCGGATAACTCTGGAATAAGGGATAGAGAGTGGTCTATCGGAGGATGGTACGGACGTCTATTGGGTTAGCGAGCTCTGCGGAGGACGTGACGGAAATGTGACGACGGTCCCGTGTCATCCCCTGCGCGAACGTGACGACATCTTGGCGTAGGAGAGACTGCGAAGCAACTACGTTTCGTTCTTTGCTATTCAGACCCGCGAATCGCGTTACTTAATTAAACCATTTAGGAGAACGTGACTGGTGCGTCACGTCGTCTAGTAATATTATTGTAAGACGTATTATTAGCTTCCTCGCTATGTATCTTACAAATGGTGAATAATTAAAGTGGAAAGGAAATTACGTATTACATGGCCACGACATACGAATGTGCAAAATTTTGCCTTTGCTCTCTATTAATTTTTTATCCATTATTTGATTCCTCTCTGGTTCACTTCACAGCATTGTAACAATTTCTATGGTTTTGTATTTATATCTTTACCGTCAATGAATCAATGAATTTCGATTTGGGGAAGGTTTACTTGAAAATAGTAAACTTCATTTGTTTGTTTTATTTATTTGTTTTATTTCATTCTACTGTTACATAAATATAAAAATATAATAAAAGTTTATGATTCTATCATGATAAAATATAAATATAAAACGTGAGAGTTGCGATTATAAATAAATGCAATACGTTTTAAACGAAAAAGAGGCACTTGATTTAATGCTATGATTGATATTTACACACATACATGTATATCAAAGATTTTCTATATTTTTTCTAATTACTAGCGCTGAAAATATTAAGAAAGCAAGTTAATTGGATTAGTTTAAATGTCAGATCAAACGTAGAAGTTTTCAGATTTACATCTGTTATTGTCTGAATATTTCCATAAACGTTTAAAAGAAAAATGTTTCTATATAACAATAGGAAAATTTATTGATTATTTAATGTTTGCAGTTTATCATACTTCTTGTGGTACGGCTCGCTCTACTTCATGGTACTTTGCCGAACTTCTCCGCACAGGATAATCCAGCTGCTTTTCATCCCTATTTCCACGTCAGGTGAGTATCTGTATAAATCCTTTATGTTACGCGAGTCGCGACGAGGAATCCTATTACAATGTTTCAAAACTCGCAGCGATTGAGAACGACTGGAAACTTTATACCATTGTCCCTCGTTGAGGAGTAACGTATCGCGTATACGTGAGATCAAAGTGTTGGATGACAATGGAAACAAGACGACTTTATCCTTTGATCTGATTCAGCCCGAATTCACCTCTCGTCCGGTGCTTTCAGCAGTTGGAAACATTTAAACTATTTTGATTGTTTATCTCTCGCACCTCTGCGAAGAAATGTTTTCTTAAAGTTAATCGGATATTTATCTGATTACATTTACAATTAATTAGTTTAAAATTAGTTTGAAATGTGAAAGAATAACTATTTACATGTGTATGCAGATATTTTATCAATTACGTAATCGCTATAAACTAGTATAAAAAAATAGAGAAGCAGAATACTTTTCTATACAGTCACATTTCTTAGATCTATTTCTTAATCTGTCTTTCTTGAGAAAGAGAGATTATCTTAGAAAGTAAGTTTATTAGAGTCTACATAGATATCTTTCATTTACTTCAAATACTTAAATCCAAATATTTTCTAATGCTATGTTCCGAAAAAAGCGGTAGTCGATTATCTGCCAGAGAAAGATTTCTCGATTCTCAATTCGTGCCCTGGTTAAACCGAAAGTCTCGCGTCTCGCGTTCCAACTTTTCCACTCCAATTGCCCGCTTGAAACAGATTCGCGACGCGTCTCGTTGTGTCGATTCGTACGAGTCTCACCGTCAAAGAGTTCGAGCACGATGGAACTTTTCGATGCTACTCGAAAAATCTTTCAGTTGATTTCGTCGAAAACGGCACTGGCGATACCGCAATGAGGATTTGCAGTTTTAATCCACTTGACAATCTCTCGAGACATTCTCTTTTAAGTTCTTAAAAGTTTTCTTGGTGGCGCGTTATAGGCGTTCCGAAGGAAGTTTCCGAAATTGCGACGTACGCCCACGAAAAATTTTCTAATATACGATCCGATTTTACGGCTCGCTGAACATGTCCAGTAAATCCGATTCCGCTATATCCCGTAGTTCAACGATATCGCATGACCGCCGTATCTATTACGTCTCACAAGGAAACGGACGTATCTCCTGACGTTTCACGTAGATGGAAAATGGAAATGGTCGCGCGATGTGATTCTCTCGACGCGACGCCGCAGAACTTTCGTTCATGACGAGACTACAAAATATATTCACCTCATAGTTCTTTTATGGCGAGCATTACGAGACGAAGCGGCCTTTTTCACGCTCTCGTGAAAAATTATCTTAATTACAGAAGCGCATCTTTCGAAGCAGTCATAAACCTGCAATGCAATTAGTCTCCCTGCTCTAGAAAATTAATTAGTTATACCATTACATTTTCATGATGAAAAGCCGAGTTTCTATGCGTTTCTTTCATACGTGGCCGTGCAACCCGACCGTAAGATTTCTCTTTCCAACACGACTGACGGAGGAATGCTAATTAAATATGGCAGTCTGTGCTTTTGTTTTTAATCGACGATGGAAATAGCTCTACGAAAAACAGGTAGTTACTGCTTTAAAAAGGGAAGCATTAGATAATTATATTGCGAATTTTTTTTTTTTTCGTTTAGCTCTCCTCTTTACCAATTCTGACATATAGAAACATATTGAAGCCAAGTTCTGTCCTTTCGTGAAAAATATTGCTAAATTTATTCATCTTTCTTCCCCGGTACAATCTCAGCTTTTCACCCTCTTCGCCTTCCTATAGTCGAGTGAAAGGGAGAAACGGACCAGAGGAAGAGAGGATATTAGGTGAAATACTGTCTGCTAGAAGCCGGGCGGGAATATTTTACGAGATGTATAATTTGGCTGGATGTACCGTCATTTCGCGGAATTTACGATCGCGCAAGCCTACGTCTCGGAGCAGCGTTTCGGTACGGCGTTCCACGTCGTTCAAAATTCTATCCCCCCACCGTTATTCCACCGGTCCCCGAAATATCCTCCTCGTCGGAGCGGCACATGCGGCGCATGCGGCGGCACGTGTCCTTTGGTGACACTGCAACTTGAGGAGATTTGCCGGCAAGATGTCGTAGGTCGCGCGCGTGGAGTTTCCACTCTAATGCAGTTATACGTTTACGAGGTTCCGGAAATACCGGGCGACATATTTGCGATCGCGTGTACCGCTCGGCCGCTCAGATGGTTACTCGGTTAGACCCTGCCGTAGGTGCTGCCGCGCGATTAATACGGTAATTTAAGTTTAAGCTTGTTAAGCGGGCGACTGGCGCGCGCAACTCCGCGCGAAGCGCTAATCGCCGCTAAATAGGCTGCGATATAAATCATCCCGCGCTCGCCCGTTATTAACGAGAGCCTCGCAACGTTCCGCTCGACAACGCGCAATTACAACTTTCGCTGTAACGCGGGATGTTTCATCACGCCGCTTCAATCTCTCGCTTCGCATAAGATCCGCATTTTTACAAGATTCGCGCGATGGTAATCCTTTTATCCGAACACGCTATCCAATTTTTACGAATGCATATGCAACACACGTCAATTAAAATCAAGTGAAGCAACTTTTCGCGATCTCCCAACTCTAAACTCTAACACAAGTGTCGTAATAACGATGTCGAGAAAATCTTGTTCCTCTATATTACTCGGTCATAGATTTAACATAAATCTCCTACGATGATTATGGCAATATCTTCAGACGAGTTTTAGGAGATACTCGCTGTCGGGAGTAGTAAAAGAGTATGTTAGAGATTTTCATATCAAGCTTGCAGAGCACAGGATAAATGGAATCGTTAAAGGGTCCTTCCGGTTACGACAGATTTGCGTATATATAGACCGTGCACGGTCTTCGCAATAATTAATTCTACGTCGAGTCCGTTCCATCGTACCTTGGTCTATTGCTATACCCATATGCAATAATATTATGGGTGCCGTATACGTGTCATGTTCACCATAGCCTGTGCCGGCTTTGCCGTAAAATATTAACACGTGATAGTTAGGCTGCATAAGATTTCACGACAAGTGTTACTTACGTTGTAGCGACACTTCTCTCAATGATGTCTCTGTAAAATATTCTATCCTATATCGATTTGTCTTGGAGTGTGATACAATCTGTAAAAAGTGAAAGAAGAATAAAGATATAAATAGTAAAATTAGATATGACAATAGTCAAATTCAATCTCGATTGCATATTTAGTATGATAAATTCATTGAGTTATAGATGTCATAAATAGCAGTCACGTGATATAATGATGTAATCATATTTTAATAATTTTAAAATGCAAATATATACATGTTCATTCTGTTGTGTATTATTTGGATATTTTAGCATTTCGTAGCGTGAGTAAATAGTGAACGATATTGGCGGATAATTCCTAACCATTATTATGGTAGAATTTGTATTGTACATCAAATAGAGATACGTAACATCATTATGATACGATAATGGAACTTCGTAGAGGTTACTGCAAGACCTCATTGTGTTCTTTAAATCGCCGCAAGAGTTCATTGGAATTTATGCAGCATAGTAACTTGAAACTTCTTCTTTACGTTTGTATGTTTGGAATACCCTCTGGAGATTTATAAGTTTATAAAACAGCTTACCTCTTAGGAACTGCGGGAATATCTCGGAAAACAGAAGGAATACGCTATAAATGGTTAACGTAAGTTTCCTCATAAAAAGATTGTTCCACTTTCCTCTCCGTTTGATTTCTATATCTCTTTTGTTTCTTACGGTATCGTAACGTGCACGCATAAAAAAATTTATGTGCCCCTAAAATATTATGCAACGTTTACGATAATACACATGAAAAGAGTCAAATTTATAGAAAATCCTTTGTCCCGCAAATTTGAATTACAGGCTAGAAGTCCTTGATACCTGACAGAGTGGACTTTGAACAACTTTTATCAATATCTGCTCATAGAGAAGCGTTAGAATAATCATGCGCAATTCTATTCAATCGCGTGTTTTATGCACCGAATGAATAAAGTAAATTCTCTCTTTTTTTTTTCGACATTTACTTTATTCAATGTATGAATGACAGTAAATTGTCGAAATTCGAAATATTCTTAACAATGGGCGATTGCTGTCGACTACGCTTGTAAATTTTAAATCGGGCAAGAATCATTGGACTCGCGCTACAGTCCATTGAGAGCTAGTCGAACCATGTTGCCGCGTATTGACGTGATTTTCTTCAAGGAGGATGTCGAAACTCACTTTCATATTTATGAGTCGTGTTATGCGAAAATGCAAACGTATGCAGCACCAGTCATTTACGGTGCATTGACAATCATGCATGGGCGATGGAACTTCATGCATGTGATAACGATAGAGTGTAATATAACGCCTCTCCCTCTCTCGCTTCTATTCCATCGCTGTATGTATAATAGCATGTCTTTATGACGTAATCCTTTGACCGAGAATATTGTTACGAGAAAATTTGTATCTGCGCACTCACGGCCATTTTCCTGAAAGTCCTGTTCAATCATCTTTGAAGTATTACTCTCTGTATTTTAATATCGCGTATCTCAATTTGTTCGCACAAAGTATTTTGCTGTATATTGCAAATAGCGGCCTTTGAAAAGAAGCGTCAAAATACTTTGCAATGCTTGTTATTTCGCTCTGTCTCCATGGATCCTGAAAGTCCTGTGGATGGAGAAAGTTCTGATGCGAGATAAAACGCCGAGTTATACAAAATATGATAATTCCAATTTGATCGAAGACTTCAAATCTCTTGTTAGACTGATCTAACACAATGTATAGAAGACATTTCTATCGATCGAGAGCGATGGATGGTGGAACTTATATTCATTGTTTCCCGTTCGGGATAATCCATCGGAGCGTTAAATCAGATCAGTTTTCGTGCAGACGTCTCATTGCCAAACGATTAATTCTCATTGCCAAACGATTAATTCTCATGATCGGAAATTTCCGCGGTAAATGGCGCTAAGCTCCAGCCTCTTCTGTCTCTTCTTTTTTCGTCAAAATCAAAGAAAAGTGGCTCTCCATTCGTCAATTAAAACTGACTGGAATCTATTTTGTTAAATAATGTATTTTACTTTTTATATACTTTTTATATAGTTAATAATATATCCAATATATTCAAATGGCAATAACTGGTTATCGCAGTGAACTGTAATAGTTGACGAAAAAATGCAGGGTATAAAATGCTCGAGCTTCAAAGTTATGGGAATATGTAAAACCGTTTCTCACACGTTAACCTTAAGAATAAGGCAGATTTACGGTTTGGGGCGTATTTTTGTATGCGGATATTCGCACACCACGCTCGGTTAATACCGCTAGTCAACTACGGACATATGCGCTTTTTTCTCACTGTAAGTACTTTCCCGTAGCAACTTCGTATACTCTCATTATAATTTATACCCTATTCAAGCACCTGCGCCCCTTCCCGGAATTCCACCCTCATCCTTCCCCATAAACTCGTGTTGTGAGTTCGCCGTAAAGATTGCATGATAATATACCCGACGTAGATAATTAACATCATTTATGAAACGCCTAAAACTGACGCTGCTAAGTAACTACATGAGTAAATGTTTTTCTTCCTGGTTAGCAAACAAAAATACATGTATCAAAAGAAAGATCTTCCTCTCTAAATTACGAAAAAATAACCAAGTTACTTATCAAACAGGTGAATACATGTTGTAATTAATTATGAGATAATTTTGTCTTATAAAATCTTAAACACAGTTTAAATGAATTTTCAAAACAGTGACTTTATGATTAACATAAGCATATTGGCTTTAATTATGTAGCTGTATATTGAAAACGTACGTAAACGATCACAACGTAGTTATCCTATTTTTCACAAGATCAACGAGAATATACGCGGGCAGAGAACTTTCTGGACAGTGAAAATTCTGGCATAGAGATAAAACGCCTCTGACAAAGCTACTGCGACGACACCGCTGAGTGTGCGTAATTAGTTATATCCGGAGGGTCTAGGCACTGTTCTCTAACGAATCCCCCGCGGTAGTAAATTTTATACTTCATATATGAGAACAAAGCAACAAAGATATCAAACAGCTTTTGTGACTCTTTTCCTCTTTCACTTTTCACATCAAAAAATTTGTTACTGGCGTTACCGTTAATGGCGTTACCATCATTTCCTTCAACATGTTTCTTCCTCAATGGAAATTTTCTTTCCCGCGTCTCATACGTCTTATAATTTTTTAATGCGCCTCCATTATTTAGATAAAATTTGTGTGTGAGAAATACAGACAAAGTTTATAAGCGTGTCGTCTTGGAATACAATTCTTTGCTGCATGGTCTTTCAACGAGTCACGTTTCAGCTCTTCTCAGCTCGGGCAACTATGAGACTAAACGGAAAGTACACGTCATCTGCGACGAATAAAGACAAGAGACAGGAGGAAGAGAACGTTGTCGTAAAAAGAAAATGTCGCCGCGAGTGTCGGCTGCGGAGTATCCAATTAGCCGATGCTCGAGAGACGAGTGGATATTTCGAGACTCGAGAATGTCTGTAGATATCTTGGTTTGCTTCATAGATAGGTGGCGAACTGTAGAAGCGAGTTCAATAATGGTTTCTAAGATTACCCTCGTTCTATAAGTCTTGTTTTATTTTTTTTACTTTCAATAGACGGCGAAAAAAGAAATAAAGCGGAGCCTATAAAGAATAAAGTTTAGAGTATGATAAAAGCATCCTTGACATTAAAGGATCCACCCATCATTTGGACTACTGCGCTTTTTCGTGAAGTGTTACAGTTTATTATGCGCGAGAAAACTACTTGATTTCACTTCGTTGGTTCTCAATAGTTTCGTTCTTTCTCTATTCCTCGTTGTCGCGATTGTCGCGACTTTACTCAAAACTTTTTTACTCCTACATACAATGAAGAAAATGTTGATGATCGTGTAGATTAGTATATCGTAAAAAACTAGCAAATCTGTCGTTGACGAAAGAACCGTTTTATCTAAGAGTTAAACGTTTGAGAATGACGTTAAATCTATTGCTCACGGGTGTGTACAGATGTGTATACCTATCGAGTAAACGTCGAACTTTACATGCTCCGACGAAATTAGATCTCGTTTGATGTCGCTTACGTGAACAATCTTCAGGAAGCATCGACGTGATACACATGAGATGTAAGTCATTCATCGTGCAGCTTTCACGTACGCGCACATCTGTACGAGTTGCGCAATGACGTTAAATTATCCATTAACCACTTTAGAGGACATTAAGTCGGTACGGCCGCGAAATTTCGTCGCTTCACCGTATACGATGCCTCAGAGGCAGATCCAAGGTGCCTTAAAGATGTAGAGCGCGGTTAACAGCACGCATTTACACCGAGCTCCGAAGCCGCGGAATGTCTCAGACTAACTGATACGGCATGACATAAATTTCCTATGGGATCTAAGAGCACTTTGGGTAAGCCGCATCGTCGGCTTTCTTACGTAAACGGTGTGTACGTATGAATGTGTATGTGTATCATTAAGTTATCGTGTATCGATATGTAAATATAATCGATATGTAAATTATAAGTCAATTATATATAAGTAATTCATCGTGTATGTTTTATTGCGAGACATTGACGATTAGAGCGTGATATTCCGGCAGGCGCATATGATAACATTACATTAGAAAAGTTGTTCTCTAATAATTCACAATGGGACATTAATGGATTAATGTTGCGCCCTGGATGATGCTTGAATGTCTTTTTTTTCTTTCTTTTCTTTTTTGACGGGAAGTAGAATTAATCTTAACAGCTTAAGAGATTTCTTGCCCGTAGTTACTGATGGTTCTGTATTAGTTTTTCCGATTTACCATCGTGTCACCGATATTTCACTTGAGAATATTGCATAATACAAAATGCAACTGGGAGGGGGTGAGGATTTACACGCTGAATATTATTGTTCTACTAATATACACGGGTTTATATGCATGCGTATAACAATATAAAGCAACAGAGTACGTGTACGTGTATTATTGCATACAGGGAACATTAATTTTAAATATTACAGACAATTACAAAGCATTTATTAAACCGCTCGGAAATACTTCCGAAAAATCGACTATTTTTCATTACAATTACTTACGTTCGCTACGTTCATTCAGACTTAATAAAATAAGTATCGCATAAAATTAATATCAACAAATATCGCAGCGTTGATATAAAATATATTAAATAAATCCGATTATCGTATATCCAGATCACATACATTAGTTTGTAGTTTACAATAATCAAAGATTCTTGCATAAGTCTGAAATTTCAACGCTTATATAAATAAATAACGAATAATTTAATATCTGTATATCTAGAAAATTAATATATTTTATTTATGCATCTAGAAATTTAAAGCTTCATTCGCTTACATCATTTTCTAACGGCGATAAAACGTAACTACGCTAATCCTTTATGGGTCTATCACATTCAAAGGGATACTGTCAAAATAGGGCAGCGCATCGGTGAATGCTACTCTTTCTTTCATGAGGTGGGAATAGGATTGTAAACTTGGAATCCTCGGAGACCTTGTTCGTGTATATCGTTATAACACGACGGATACACGAATGGCTGGATATGGCAACGAGACACCGGGGATGTCGTTGACAATCCCTCAACGACATATCTGATATATACATGGCTACGCGTTGAACCCTAGCTGTTTCACCGAGACCCGAGACCTCCGTACGTCATCATCCATACCGACGTCTTCCATTCATTACAACGTGCAGTTGGAGAAATATAGATACCAGACCGCAGAGGAGAGGTGCATGCGCGACGAGAGGCGGCAATCGGCGGTGGAATAGCTAAATCGCAGCGTGGCTTCGTTGTACGCGTTTCCTGAATCTATTCTGACGCGTCCGTACGTAGAACTGGATCGTCATCAGTTTCCGTATGTTAGTAACCAAGATTGACGGCGTATCCTACCGCGAGCGCGAGGCGATGTGCTGCTTCGCCTTCGATCAATCAACCCTGCCGCTTCCGACTCCACTCGTTCGTCAGTCGGGAGGGAGTGGAAGTCGAGTGTAAATTACTGCGAAACGGGTGTAGCTTACGCCTTACCTATTCTAGCTGGGTGGCTGGGCCGGGATTGCACGCCACAAATTATCTGCGTAGAGACCCACCTACTAATTCTCTCACTTTCCGCTGCCATCACTGTTTTCTGTTTTCCCGTCTTTCCTTCACTTCGCTTTTACGCTCACAACAGCGCGCCGTTTCCAGAAGTATAAAAGTGAGAGGAAATTTGCGGGAACAGTGTACAGGCATACGTGCATTATATTCTTAGTGCACTGATAAATTAAAAAATTCTCTCCTTCTCTTTCTTCAATTTATTTTACTGAAAAAAATATGTATGTGCCTTATCACATTTTGCATTTTATCTGTAACTCTTTAAGCGGAATAAAATACATAGGATACGGAAAGCTTAAAGTAATTTTGGAGAGATAGATAGTCGAGTGCTTAATGTTCTCGGTAAATTACACGAAACCATATTAATGACTCTAGCCTCGGCCTTCGTCACAAAGTTTGAAACTACTACGAGAGTATATCAGAAATAATGTGTGGACATACGTGGCCAAAGTTTATACGTGATTGAGCTTAACTACGGCAGCAAAATTTATCCTTGCAGATTAGACTAATTATATTAGTGTCTAATAACGTCAATGTGTGATATATTTACCAATTTGAAAAAAAAGAAATATAATTTTGTTTGATTAACAATGTATAATAATATACTAAACGATTTAGTAGATATTGCCCGACATATCATTTATGAGCAATGAAGCATATAACTATTACATACTATTCTGCAAATAGCATTTCAATCCAATTTCGTGTTACATCAATTCCATCTGATCACAGTCTATTGAGCGCACAGTGAGTTCACCAATAAATATTGCCTTGCCAATACATGCATTACATGAAGTATAATGTATATGTAAAAGATAATCGAGAGAAATATATACTCCTTGAATATATTTAATGAAACGTAATCAAATATCATATCGTTTCAGCAATTAAATACACGTGCAACACGTAGATTAAATAAATAACAGAGACAGTGCGAAGCAAGAAAATCAATTTTACGTAGAGAGATACAATAATGAATGTAATTTCTTTTGCAAGCTATTCGATCGAATGCTCTTAATTAGCAGGAATCCTTTATGAGCTCGTCGGGATGAGCACACAGACTGTTTTTCGCGTTTATATTCTGAAACACGGCTCTAAGCAGCACCGACGTTATCGTTCGTTCGTAATTATTCTTTTCTTTACGGTCTGGAGGAGAATTCTGATGCTCTCGTGTACGTTCAATTAAAATAACTTGCGCGAGTCAAACTAATACGAACGGGGCCATTAACGACGAGGGAAGAAAATCCGATTTCCGAAGTGCAATGTCTAGACGACACGGCACTGCAGCACGACGAAAAATCGGAAGCGTAAAAGGGCGAGTGTATTTGAGCGGAAAACGCGGATCGGGTTGAATGCAATATCTACGTATGTCATTCCTGGCTTCGATCCATTTCTGTTTTCACCGCGACAATTGATGATTAAAGAGGAACTGAGGATGCTCTGACTCTCCGGCGCGACGGTTGTCATTGCAAGTAAACCATTAATCTGATTTGATGGAGATAATAACAGCGCCGATGGTGGTTTGTTTCGTGATAAAAATGATTACCTATAATGGTAGTCTCTGGTGGTTTAATGATGAGCCCGATAACGAACGGTGACAAACCTTTCTTTTTTGGATTCTCTATGACGCGCGTTTGTACCGACAGATCGTCAATTGAAAATCAAACCGCAATATCGTAGTTCGCGTATTCGATCATCGGGATTAAATTTGATGACAGAATTACTACTATACGCGGAAACACACAGTGAATCGAAGCGTGATATTGTTCTCTTTGTATCACTGGCAAAACAGACTCAAACTATTAAATATTAAAGAAAATCGATACTCTTGCGCAGAAAGAGAGAGAGAGAGAGAGAGAGAGAGAGAGAGAGAGAGAGAGAGGGAGGGGAGGGAGAGGGAGAATAATTCGGGATGCCATCCGTGTGTTGAATAATTCTACGTGGGCGTGGAAAGCACGATAATTATGATAAACGTATGAAACGTAACGTGCGATCAACTCCACACTTTATTAATGTTACATCGCGATGAAACGGATGCACTTCAAGTTGAACACATTAGACATCGCAACTTGGCGAAATCGAAAAAGATAACGTCACTTACGTACGTTGGCCCGCTCGATCACCGCTTGATGGGCATCTTGCGAGTACCCGGAGGTACTCGGGGAACAATACACTTCCGACGTGGCTGACAAAGACGCACGGCGCGGCGTATAGCGGAGGATCGGCATCGACGGGAGGAAGAGGAGAGGAGAGGACGTACGTTTGATTCCGTGTGGAACGGCGCAATACATCTCTCCTCGGTTTACCGGTCGCTCGCTGAGACGGAAGTGTATCGTGCCCGACGAAGCGGGCACATCCGGCTCGCAAGATTAATTGCCAATAAAGCTCTATTACAGAGATCTCTTCCCGCACCGTCACTCTTCTCACGATATCGCGTCGTTTCCCGGTCAATCGCTCCGTACGCAACAGCGATCGTCGCATCGCCTCTTTTTAGAGATACCTCTGATGAGAATAACGAGATAACCCGAAAATTAGATTATTCAGCGTCACGCTCTTGCGAAAAAAAGAACGAGAGAACACGCGGAAGGAACGCGACGCGTAAAATTATTGATCGCGTAAAGGATAATTTATGATAGAAACGGTGTAACATAGCTCAGAGACGCGCAATTTATTCCTCTCGGTTATAACGATTCGCAGCGACCGTCACGATTATTCACGCAATACGAGCTGTCTCGAAACAAAATGCGCTGTCTCGCAGGAAGATTGATAATTTATTATCCCGCTGGAGCGTCTAAATTTAGTCTACGTCCCAGGAGTTTGATATTAGAAGGAGCTGTAGAGGACTAAAAGGAAATACAACGTACAACACGAATGCGCATCGACAAAATGTATTTTATCGCGTGATAAAGTTATTTAGTTTTATTTTTAAAATACGTATTTGCATTTCAGTTAAAGTGTTTTACATTTCAATTGATATAGTGTGAAAAGCATTACCAACAAATTGTTACAGGTACATGCATATATTTTTAATTACATGATGCATGACTTCGCGCTTGAAAATTGCATTTATGCAAATGGGGTGACTATCTGAAAAATTTGACATAGAAAAATGATGCCAGTTTGCGTGCTTAGAATCTGCGTGATTATGCATGCAATAAATCTCGCTTCGAAATCGCCAAGTGAATGCTTAGGAACACGTGCGAATCGATCGTGGCCTATCTTACACCTCGGGCTGGTAATCGAGGGAAATTGCTTTCATCTGAATTCAAAAGCATGTACGGGAGATCAAAATTCTTACGTGCCGGCGATGACGAAACGAATGGACGATGGTGCGAAGAACTTATCACGCGAGCGTCGATTAAAGTTTCCACTTTGCACCTGGTTTCATGAATTTCTCAACCATGATTGATCGTTTCGAAGCGCTTTGAAATTGTCATCCTCCCTTCGGACACATTCTAGGCGAATGTTAATAAAGGATGACAAGTACATCTAATGCCACTGGCAGCTTATGAATAATTTCTATATTAATCTCAGCTTTGATTTTTCTCTTTCTCTTTCGTGTATGAGATATAGATTTGCTATGATTGACACAATGCGTGTAATTTGAAAGCCGACAATACTTCAACGTAAGAATACGGGCGGAAAACTTTACCGCTTATGAGCATCGACAGAATCGATACCCGCATATCACGAAGGTGTAGAGAAAAAAGAGGCCGGCTGAATGAAAGAGAGGGTAAATTGATGGAACGGTACGATTAAAAGCTAATGACATCGCGTTTCTACGCGAATGACGGCTTCAAAGGAAAGCTTTTTCTAAAGTTCGTTGGCTTGACAAACGATCGTAAGACCAACAAGAAACGATGTCTAGCGCGAACCATCTTAATGAAATGGTCTTAATTGAACCAATTGATTAATTTTCCTGCGTTAAAAATGTAAAAAATGTAAAAAATTTTTAATTTAATATACTTTCATTAATAAACAAGAAATAATATAAAAATAATAATAATGTATCACAAATTTACAAAGAAAAGTAAAGAGATTAAATTAATTCAAAATATATAAGACATAAGAAATAGATTTTTTTTGTCATCTCTTTCACTTCTTTATGTATTTTCTGGTTTACAATTTATTTATTGTTCTTACATGTTTGGCAAACGAAAATAGAAAAGCGTCTCCAACTATTACTACTACTACTATTACTACTACTACTACTATTATTACTACTATTATCTATTACTATCTGGCGCACTGCGATGCAAGTCTAACTCTGAAAAGCAGATATTTATTTGGGTGAATCTGGAAGTCCATGAAAGTCCACAAATCTGAGAATATCCTTCCTAGATTTATAGCAATCTCTGTAATACCCGCGATTTCCAAAAAGAGTGGACGTGCGGGAATATGTCACTCTCTGCAACCGTTTTCTCGGGAAAATCCTACTCTTTCATATGGCAGTACGTGCGTCGCACTTGACATATGCCACAAATTATTATTTTGACATTTCAGATCGCCCCTTATTCCTGCATCAGGCGCTTCCTATTCCCGTGTCTCGCGAACTCGTGATGCAGGAACTCTCATCAATCATTTCAACGAAATGAAAATATAGATGGCCGGCAAGAAAAATTATGCAGAAAAAGGACGGCCGCTCAGAGCCAAGATACATTATTGCCTTTGTTTTTTCCGAGTTACATTGCGTTTTTCACTTCCCGACTGTCCAAGAGATGGATATTAATTAGCAAGTAGCAGTACAATATACGTGCTCAGGCATGAAATAACAAAGAGATAAATATCGTTAAATCGCGGAACATTTAGAACAATCGCGCTGCGCAGAATGTAGATTTTTCTTGCGCCAAGGGAGCAATTAGGGAGTCTCTCTATATTTAAATTTTAATGCCTCTCAGTACGTTTTGATGTACCATTTAGGGGAAACAGTGATTCATTAGAATACATTAAAAAGTCATATTACCGGCTGAATATACGTTATCAAAAATGGCGGACAGGGGAAATTTATTTAACTCGCGATGATATATAACGATCGCGATGTACAATAGCATACACCGTTATAAATTTCCATCGTATTTCCATCGTAATTTGTGATATTCCTCTCTTATCTTTATACATAGATAAGTTCGCGCTTTTGTATCGCAACTGTGTATATTAAGAGAATGGTCTTTAGGATCTCTTATATCTCACGTTCCATTTCTACTCATTCACTTTTCGACTATCCGGTGAATAAAGCCGATGCTCGGTGTCGCTGCATCTGGCGCCGGGAACAATTAGAGGGACTTATGAGCCATCAGAATTAACACTCACAACGGCATGGGCGAATATTTACCAGCGCGTTATGCCGCCCGTAGTGTGCGTGAGCTTGTTCGCGAGACAATAGACTTGCCGAGTAAGCCGTCCCGAGAAGCGCGACGATATACCGAGAATATCCTCGTCGAAGATCGCACAGACGCTTGCCGTGGAGATACTAGGGGGTGGGCATTATATCGGTGATTATATCGGTAGATGCTGATAGTGAGAAAATGGAACCTCGATGTCAGCAACTGGAGGATACCACTCCAGGCCCATTGGCCGATCTCTTCAGCTCGTGCCAAGAGGACAATACCGGT
This sequence comes from Pogonomyrmex barbatus, assembly GCF_055798465.1. NCBI lineage: Eukaryota > Metazoa > Arthropoda > Insecta > Hymenoptera > Formicidae > Pogonomyrmex > Pogonomyrmex barbatus. The sequence goes on along the minus strand of NW_028297099.1, from coordinate 5,132,757 downwards.
CGCGAGGACCTTGCCTTCGTCGTGACAATCGGGCGGCCAATTTTCCTCGGAAAAAGACAGGCGTCGGGACAACAATTTCGTTCGTCAGTGTCAAATAGAAGTGTAATAATTTCTCGAGCTAACGAGATCAAACGAATAGGATTTTAATAATTATATAATATTCAAAGATGTTTTATTTTTAATTTAAATGTAACTGTGTGTATTGTATCTAATTATAATTGTTCTTGATTTCAGATTATTGACTTTTTGCTACTTGGCAGCGTTGAATTGTTGGTTGCTTCTGTGTCCAGCTATACTGTCCCATGATTGGCAAATGGGATCTGTTCCTTTGGTTACGTCTTTTACGGATACCAGAAATCTAGCCACCTGTACATTCTTCGGCGGTTGCCTGGTTCTCACGTACAAAGCTTTCACGGATTTCGAGGTAAAATTTGATCTGCCAAATCATAGATTGTGTGTAGTCAAACTATAATTAAATATTTGCATATAAATTATTGTGAGCAATACATAAATATTCTTTCAAGCATCGAAAAAAATCACTTACTATTTTCTCTCTTCGATATAATACTTTAATAAAAGATTTAATGACATTATAAAATTTATTTTGTTTTAATTTTATTTTGTTTTAATTTTAAAATACAAAGAAAGTTATTCTTGTCAAGTGGTCGGTATTGTAAACTCACCGATGTTATCGGTCACTTTATGAAATCGTAAAACGGAATGACCGCCAGTTATCGTCCGTGAAATGTCATCCCTCGATTAAACGTTTCAACTATAAGTACGTAACATAAGAAACGTAGTACTTCGATACGTGTTGGCAACGGTCCGACAACAATAAAGTTCTGCTCGGTTCAGAGAGTCATTAAAGAAGTTCCATAGTAACTATACGATACAAACTTTAAGTCAATCGATAAGCGCATATCTCGTAAATTACTTCTGTTCTCTGCGCCTTTTGGATCATTCGTAACGATAATTGAGCCTTCGGCGTAATGACCTCTTTAACGTTCGCTGTCGGTACGTGGTCACTTTTCCTCAAAGAGGTCATATCTATGCTTTTAATGTTACTTCACACGCTTGACTAGCCGCCGGCGATTACCTAGCTCTTCGCAGGCACGAAGTGGAAACAGACGTCTTTTTCTTGAATGGGGTCATCCTTACTCTTACGCTTGCAGTGTATCAGGCATTTACGAGAGAGGAAAGATTTTTTTTTAAGTATAGTTGTTCTCTGTTCTGTCATCTCTTTTTCTGATGTATACATATTTACAGTTTCATTACTTAGCGTAATCGCAAGATTTTGCAAATTTGTAAAAGTTTATTTTACAACTTTTTCATGATTCAACATGAATATTAATTTAGCAATACTTTTTCCAAGAAAACAAAGCTAATGAAATTATATTTTTATGTAGAAAATGTGTTTTATACGTTGTATAAATAATACCTTTTTAAGATTTCATTTAAATTTATGGTGCAATATAAACCACATTCATTAAATTAAATAAATTGTTGATATTGTACTACTCAAGATAATGCTCCTTCTACTTATCAGAGCTTTAATATCTATCGACATTATCGATACTACTTTATCATATATAATTTTTATTAAAAAAATATAATAATCATGTTTAACAATCATGTAATATGCCTGCAAATATAAAAAATATTACATGTAATATGAGATAAAAAATTTCTCAAAACGTTATTATTTTTAATTCTTATTATTTTTTAATCTTGTCAATCTACATGCAATATTTTTCTTGAAATTTTTTTCTATAGATATTTTTTACTTTTCTCTTATATTCATTCAATACTCTTATATTCATGATTTTGTACAATTTGCCAAGAAAATATATTGTCTACTCGTGATTCAAGATACAATTTGAACAACAATAGTTTCGAATCTTGTTTATTTATGTTTTCAATATTAGTCGAAGACATTGCACTTGCAAATATTATAATATTTGTGATAGCTTCCAAACTTCCTTTTATGTTATTAACAATATTTATATTTTTATATACTTTCTTTCATTCGGTAATTTACGGAACTGAAAAATGTTTCTACTGATTCTCGCTGACGTTTTGAGCCCTGCTTTGTCTACACTTTTGTATGTGAATTGGATAACGATACTACTATCATTACGCCACTTTGATGTTTGTCTTCGATAACACTAGTGCTCGTTTCGTTTGCCGACACAGTTACATTTACAGCATTTGCAAGGTAGGTTTTTTCTAATACATTCTCATTTTCCACGCATCATGATCAAAGAATTCTTTTTCATCAGCTCGTTTTGTTCTTCGTTTTTCAAAAAATTCGCAAAATTGCTAATTTTTCTAAGCTTGTAAGAGTGTCTCTTTTTTTGAAAAACTATTTAAGTAGTTATTACTTTTTATTTATAATTTTGCGTAGGAATTTATCTTGAAATTTGCATTAATTTATCTTGAAATTCGTTCCAAACTTTTTTCAAAGACGTCTCTGCTGACATCGCGACGCTTGCAGCAGCTTTCAAACTTTCTTTTACAATATCGTTAATATGTTCATGTTGCACTTTTGTACATGAGTTGGACGATGTTATCTTTTCCGATAACTTTGAACGAACATTTCACATTTCGTTACAATTAATTTTTTCTTTCAACAAGAGCATATTTAAAATAATTACCTTGTCTTTCTTTTAAATAATTTAAATTTAATTCATTTTATTGCGGCTACAAGTCTTTTTCTTTGTGTTATTTTTATGTTTATCTTTTTCATTATTTATGTTACAACTAGAATATTATCAAGAAAGTGATAAAACATGATCATAGTAAAATTACGTTGGTTTATTAATTTTTCTTGATGCTTTTATGATGATTCATAGAGTTCACGACTAAAATAATCATTTTCGACTTTTCGAATATATTAATGTCATCAAAAAATATCTCCTTTTTTCCCAACATAATTAACTTCAATTTTTTCCAACCTTATGAACTCTTTGTATTAATATTTTAACATTATTATTACACAATTACTATTATAGCACGATTACTACAATCATCAATATTTTCATAAATTTGTTATTTATATATATATATATATATATATATATATATCATTATATAAAGAAAATGAAATGACTCACGCGAGAAACATAATATGAAAAAAATCTGAAAAGAAGGTCATTAACTTCTTCCACCAGATATATTCACAAATAATAATCTTTGACTTCTATTAAATTACATTTTCTATTTTCATATTTATTTTTTTAAACTATTGAAGAGAAACTAAATAGCCTGTAAATAGTCATTCTGCGTTTTCATCAAGCTGAACGTTTTCGATCTCCGCATTAATATCATATGTGTATCCTAATTCTGTTTTCACAGCAAATACTATTAAATACTATTATTGTTCCTTTTTTTTTTATCTAGATCATCGCAATCGGTTTTAACGAGAATATCCATGTTTGTTGAAATTTTATATCCCTTTCAATATTCGATACAAATACTCCCATCTGTTTTTTTTCCGATCGGATTTAGGTTCCAGATAATTTTTTAAATATAAACTTTTTTTCGTATTTTTCTCTTCTGTTCAATGTCTTTAATTCATACAATGCTACGATATAACGGACATGACGCGCACGAGCTTTCAGAATCTGTGAATCTGTGCCTGTCCATTTTATGTGTTTTCATTTTGGTATACTGTTTCCTGACTGTTCACCTTCTGTTACATGAAAGTGCACATGCGTGTACATACGTGTGAAGATGCATGTCGCAGTCCGACTATGCTCCCTTCATCTTCGTAAGATAACGATCCGTGCGTGTCGTGTGATAGCATAGGTTTATGATGCATTTGCCTCGTAAACATGCTTTTCTCTCGTAAACTGCAGAGGTAATCTGCAGTTTAGGCGATGAAAGTTTCTGATATTTCGATTTATGCAATAACTTCGTACGAACACTCTCGGCATTCACGGTGTCAACCGTTGTGGAGTTATGGCATATTAAATAGATATTTTATTTCATAATGATACTGATTTGCGGAAATCAGTGATTACACGAGCAATCGATATTTTCGATTTCAAAACGTTTTGTTATTTTTGTGTTACAGGATGATTATTGAGAAAAATTATTAAAAATAAGTATCAAATTAAAACTCGGTTGACAATCAAATTCATTAAATCATCATTACACAGTAAATTGTTGTGCTGACTGCCATTCTCTCTTTTGATTGAATCGATATTTTACGGATAGCAACACTTAATTATTTAAAACCTCAATGACCGCTGTTTTTCGGATCTCTGAATATATGTCCTTTTTACGGAAATGGACACAGAAATCTCGAAATAAATGTTTCATCGCTCACATTATTTAGCTTACCTACGTATTATTATTATTATTATTTGAGTTTTTTACAATGCAGATGATAAGAGAAAATATAATTTCTAATAGAGAAAAAAAAAGGATAAGACTATTAAAAGCTTTAAAATATATTATTTTTTCGTTAATGAATTTTTGAAAATTGCCGTCCGTTATGGTTAATTATTGGATTTTTATACTTCCATTAAAAACATTCTGTTTTTCCAAAAATATCGTGGATATTGTATCGTTTTAAAGCATTACATATAATTTCATTTTATTTAATTTTACCTAGATAATTTCTCCAAAAATATTTTTATGTTCGAAACTAATTACTCCGTAAAAACTCATTCTATTAAAAACATTCTGTTTTTCCAAAAATATCGTGGATATTATATCATTTTAAAGTATTACGTATAATTTCATTTTATTTAATTTTACCTAGATAATTTCTCCAAAAATATTTTTATGTTCGAAACTAATCACTCCGTAAAAACTCATTGTTTGCATGTTTGAACTGTTTGTTTCTAATCTAATTAAGTTACAAAACTATTCAAAATAAAGCTAGAACTCTCAATAATTAATAAATTTTCATAAATTAATATGCCAATTTGACACACGAAATATTGTTCGATACTTTGGAATTTATCTTTTGAACAAATCGGGATATATCGCTCCTTGAATCATTATTTATTATACATTTAAAACTTGTGAGTGCACGACTTAAACATAATTTTATGAGTATGGTGAGTTGTACGTAAAAGCAACATAAACTTGCCAGTATAACATAAACTTTAATCGAATACACTTATCCGGTAAAGATGACGAAACTTACGTAGTTTACTCGAAGAGATTTTGATGCAGTAGAGTTGGATGAGGATTTAATGAAAATTTAAACTATATTTATCAACGGACATCTAAAGTAATATATCATATTTCTTGTTCTTTTTAGCAACAGAGGCATCCACCTCTTGTTCTTGGCTGGATGTTTCTCGTGCTGCCGTTCCTACCTGCGTCCAATCTTTTTGTTACTGTGGGTTTTGTTGTGGCGGAGCGAGTTTTGTATACACCGAGGTAATTTTGTTACAACATTACACATTCTAACATTAGCACAATGATTATTACAACAAGCGGTATGAATTCCTCATATACTGTTACAGCGTCGGATGGATTATTTTGATCGTTTATGGTATGCAGCTGAGCTGGACTGCTGTACCACGACGAAGAAGCTGGATCACTACAGGCGTAGTTCTCATGCTCGTTTTAGGATGTTTCAAAACGGTTCTTCGGAATAACGATTGGACATCTAGAGAGACTTTAATCAAGTATGTGATTATTTTACGTGCCATGTATTTTAGTAACTCGAATCTTTTAAGTAGAGAAACTTTTCTTGCCGATCGATCATATTATGGAGTATTCGTTTAACTTTGAATTAAATCCTCGCGCTAATGACAAATATAAATAATATCGCATGCAATTGTATCTGAACCTTGCAATTACGATAAGAATGATTTTGTCACGCGAAGACATCGTGGACATTTACGACGAGTGCCTAGTTTCTTAAACAAGGAGACTGGCGTGATGCCAGTAGTATGTACATTAAAGAACTGGAACATTAGTGTGCAGACGGCGATTGGCTATGTATGGGTCGCAAAACATACATAACTAACGTAGATATGGGATGACGAGGGTGGTAGGATCGTGTCGAGGTCGAGAGGATGGTCTCATCTGACCTCAAATCGCCTTGTTTCAGAGCGGGTCTGCGGTCTCTACCCTACAATGCCAAGATGCATTACAACTTTGCTAACTTCCTTAAAGACACGTCGCAACCAAACCTTGCGGTCCACCATTATCAGTTGGCTCTCTGGTAAGTATGTGTTTCTCTTTCTCGCACCGTATATAAACTCTCCAGATACACGTTGGAATAAGAGTAATTTACTCTGAGTTTATTTACTTGCATGAGAACAATGACAAATATAACTACAAACCTTTGAGAGTTCTCTAAGATATTTTTAATAAATATAATTAATAATTGAGAGATTACTCACTTCTGAAAATATATATACATATATTTTAGGCATATTTTTTTTTTTAATTTGATAAATAATTACGATATTTGTTTATTAATAACAGAGATTTGATTAGATTGTCCTTTTATCATTTCTATCTTAATAACTGTTTTATGTTGTATTCGGTTAGTATATATGATTTTATTTTAGTTTTTTTCTTTGATATATTTTAAATATTATACATTATAGAAGTAAGTACATTTCGATTTATCATTTTTCGATAAGCTTTCTTTGACATACTACTTATCTATAAAATAAATGGAATCGTGTTTATATATATGTATATATATGTTGAAACGTGTGATAACATAATGAAAACTGAAGATCACATTATATTCCAATATAAATATTATATTCCAATATAATTAAATCAATAAAGTTTTTTATTATCTCATAAATTATTATAAATCTTATTAAATTGTTACCAGCATTGCAACATGTGAATATAGTATCCCTTTTTTCATTCTATTTTCAAATCTTCTCTCAGTTTCTACGAAACCTATTTTTATCGAATACGAGAAAGATATTGCATGTTAGAAATAGAATTGAATTACATTTACATCCAAGCTCTTAGATTCAAAAGTTAACAAAAATGAATGAATTGTCATTTATAATAACAGACTTATTTAATTAAATAATTATTTAATTAAATAAAAATTATTTAATTAAAGAATTATTTAATTAAAGAATTATTTAATTAAAGAATTATTTAATTAAAGAATTATTTAATTAAATAATTATTTAATTAAAGAATTACACACACAAATAATATACATTTAATTAAAGAATTATTTAATTAAATAATTTAGGCAAATCAAACTCATAAGTTCAATAAATTATATTTTACAAGAGAAGTTACATAGTTATCTTTTTAAATTGGTGTGGAAATTAAAAATACTTTTAGAATTAAGAATTTTATTGCTGTATAATCAGAAATATATGTAAATATTTTTAATATAAATAAAATAAATAAATTTTTAATATAAATAAATAAATAAATAAATTTTTAATATAAATAAAAATAAAAATATAGAGTATATTAAATAAAATAAAAAAATAAAATATAGAATATATTATATAATATAAGATACTTTGAATATTATATCAGATCTATAGTTTATTTTTTAAGCAAACGTTTCCAGTAACATACATATTTAATTTTTATTGTTAAAAATAACTATTAAAAAAATCAAACGGTAATATCGTGAAAAACTTTTTCGCATAATTTAGTGTTATGCGTAAAAGAGATAATCTGATTACATAAATATAGTTTACTAAAATAAGTAGAATTATTTGGAAATTTATTTTCAAGTATTAATGCGAGACTTATTTAAAAATTATTCGAATCGTAGAGGAAATGATAATTATTTTATTATGATTATCATTACATAATAAATTTATTGAATTATATATTTTCGAAAACAATTTTGGAAGAAAGTCTAGTAAACAATTACTTAAAATAACTAAATTATACATGTTTCTAATATTTATCGTGATATATCTATAAATATGTATTGCAGCTATTTGAGATATTCGTCGATCAGAAGAAAATAATCTCGAATTTGTCTATTAAATAATCGATAATCGGTTATCGCGAATAATCGTTTTAAACAAGAGTTTGTTGAGTTATTATAGATCGAAATTCTGTAGAAAATCTCTCGTTTATTTCATTTTGTACTTACGTATCAATTTTGATAAAAATTATGGATGAGTAGAGATCAAACACAAATTCATGAATATGAATTCTGTTTTGTAAAAGAACGTGTCGTGACGGTGAATACACACGCTTGTGTCCAGCACAGTTTTATAACTTTTATAGAGAATATCTCATGAAAGGAGAGAAAAAGTAATTAAGAAGATTTATTTATAAATTTCAGCATTACTGAGGAATTTTATCAACTTTCGGCTTCATACTTTCTGTAACTTTGTAATAATTCTTTCATCTTTGGGATAGATATATACATGACAGTAAATTAATGCATAAACTCACTGGCACAATATAATTGCAAATCCACGATTTACATTTTTTTAACCAACCCACCAAATGCTTGTTTTTTACCTCAGGTTTTCACAATTTCCATAGAATGATATTATCACAGAAATCTTTTGAAATAATTGCATTTATATTGTATCGCTTTATTATCACGTCTTTATCTTAATTTCTCTTCTGTGATGATCTATTTTCACTTACTTAATTTATATTCCGCTGTGTGTAACATGACAGAACAGACAGAATATCATAAAAGGGTAGTCGACGTAATACAATCTTATTACCATATGCAGACTCTTTTCTCTGCTTCTCAACGACTCTTTCTACCCTTTTCCCCCTTTTCCCCATTGCGTTTCTCGTGCACAGCACGAACAGAGTCGCAGCAAACCGACAAAAGTGCATTAATTAGCCGTAGCTCGACTGCGCTCCAGATGAAGTGGTAACCAGTCGTTCGTTTTTTTCCGTTGCCCTCCTCTCTCTCTCTCTCTCTCTCTCTCTCTCTCTCTCTCTCTCTCTTTCTCTCTCTAGTTATTCATATCTCTTCTATACTGCTGTCTGCGCGTTTTTCTCCTACGTGTATTTCGCGAATTTTGTTATCCCATCCGGCACAAGAATCGTTCGGCAAGAGTTATCGTAGCGTAAAAAATAATCTTCTGTAGAAAAATAAGCGTAATCGCACTTTACATTTTTGCAACGTGTACTTTTGCGATGTGGCACGCTATTCATCATCGAGCAATCGTCTGCGGTGTACCAATAAATCGGGTCGACGCTCTCTGTACATATTAGCATATGCCAGCCCTACGTGTCACGACGTATTTCGCAACATCGCGCGCAGATTGTTTTATCGTAATAACAGATTATTTATCTACGCGAATGCAATCAGTCCAGTAAACATATCGAGGAAATGGTGACGCGGTGTGGAATAAAAACTTGGGACAGATGAGGAGAGAGATGAAGAGGGAGAGAATTGGTCGGCGCGACAGCAGCTGCAGCCGTTGCGTTGCAGAAGCAGGCAACTGCAGTCGGATGAAAATTGCATTTCGGCGATATACCCGCGCTTGTCCAGTTCGCTCACTTGTAGATCTCATTTCCTACCTACGTTGAGCTCTCTAGCCGTTCTATGCAGGTTGCACCTCTTTTTTTTCTTTGTTCCTCTCTTTCTCTCTATTCTGCATCCCCTTTTCTGCCACTTTTCGTTACCATCGCTGCATCGCATCCTGCAAATCGACCAGTATTGGCTCTGAAAAATCGAACTTTCAACTAACTGGCAATTTCCTCCGCTTGTTTCCTCCGCGCCAAATCGTCACATCGTCGCTCGCTATTTTAGTCAACGCATAACGCGATGCTGGCGATCGTAGATTGGCAAAAGACCGCCTTTTCTCTTGTTTATCCCCGTGCTCGAAATAACATTTTACGATTGTATTACTAAACGTGCGATTCCATAAAACTTTGCTCGAGAATAATGATTCGATTCTCCTTGTGAATTCTGCGTTTCTCTTCGTCTCGCTGCGTCTCATTCATTGCCTCCAACATTTCGCTTTAGTTTTGATCCTCGCGCGACGAATTAGTTTTCGATCTGTCGTACGAAATTTCCCCGAGGAAACCCACGACGAAGTTTCTTCTCCCTCTGGAATATCACGCTGAGTAAGTAATTTAAAGTAGCCTGAGATTGACCTGGTCCGTGCACGAGTAATAATTGAGCGTCACCGGAAGAACATAGAGTTCTCTCGGGGTGTTCCAAGACAGTGCTTCCTATTCCCGTCTTTCTCTCCTTTTCTTTCTGTAGCACTTATTGCATTTGAAAAGAATGGTGCGAGGTGTTCTGAGAATTATGAGCGAAGGATAAAGAGGAAGGCAAAATGAAATGAGAGAGAAGAGGCGAACATACTCGGTCGATGAAACGTCATGAAATCGAGGTAAGATGCGACTTTTCTGTTCATTCGCTGGAAAAAATAGACCGTATCATGAAAAAAACGCATTCCTTCACTCTCTTTTACTCATCTCCTCTTCTCTCTTTTCGATTATTTCGGTTTATAGTCACGTTATTCCCCAACGATCTTTTCGCTTTTTTGGTCAATAATTACGAAATGTTAAAGCTTTATTTCGTACTTTCCTTATATCAACAGATCTTTAATCATAATTTTGTATGTCTTAAAAAATTAGAATTACTCTTTAATCTCTTAATTTTTTAATCGAAATGTCTTTCGTCTTAATAATAATGTATATATGTGAGTATGTGTGTGAGTATGTATGTGTGAACATATAATATATTTATAAAAAACTAGAGCAAATATTAAAAGTGCATACAAAGAATAATTTCTAAATATTTTTACTTTTTGAGTTTTCGAGAAAAAAAATTTTATTTTTCTGTATAAAAGAGATAATTAATTTAAATGAGCATCGCGGAAATTTGGATGTATCCATAAAAATACATTAGCGCTTTCAAAATTTTCGGTTATAGTTGATATCATTATTTATGATATGTGGCAAAACCAGCATTGCGCCATTTTCAGATGATGCATTGTTGCTGGACCATAGATACCGGCCATGGACGAGATATATAAACCATCAGAATTTTACACGGACATTATACAGCCGTATATTTACGATAATGCATTATTTGATTGCAGTTTTACGACGCCGTGCTTTTACTATTATTCAGCCCGGAGCATAAAACCATGCTCGGTGTGTGCAAGTTCTGTATCTCCCAGTAAATCAAGTGCGAAGGAAATCCCTTGAATACGCTGATCCGCAATAAAAATTCTCGGGACAATCGCTCGTAGAAGGAAACATTCAGAAACGAGTCGCGGTGGTATACGGTGGTGCTTTGTCTGAATAATATCGATGGTCTAACAATAATTTACTGCGTATTTCTCCCTGAGTGTATTTTGCAAGAATCATCCGCAATATAAAGCTATTCAATTAATATGAATGGCTTTTTACATTTGGTTTATTTTTTCATCTAAATGAGAGCTTTCGCGTTGACATTTAATCGTTCAACGTGATCTTCCACAATGACGACTTTTTTTAAAAATATAAACGGAAAAGGTCAGTTATTAAAAAGTTTATTGTATATACTTATTGCGCAGCATACTTATTAGTTCAAAAAGCGCAACTCTCTTGTGCTCAGTACAAAAATAATGGAATAAAGCTACCATAACTCAGTTTGCATAAGACGCGGTTACGTTGCATAAGACTGAAGCTATACGAAAAAGTTCGTATAGTTGTTTAGTAGCGCTCGCTGTATCCTAAGTATTACGATTTTAATAATGTTTTACGCTTTAAAGCTCGTACGTATTTATAAGGTTCAATTTATAATGTTCAAAATAATACTGTTATCTTAAGGTTTGCAAAAGTATTCTACACTTTAAACTGAGAATGTTATTACTTCCTTATTATTATACAGAATATTATACAAAATACTGTTATCGTGTTAAAATGTTTTTTTTTTTTTTATATTATATGTGTAATTACTGGACTCATATGAAACTCTTTCTTTACAATCTATCGGATCGATCAAAACGTATTGAACCAACATGAAACGTACATGTATACAATGAATGCGGTGTAGAGGGTGCTATGAAAAGGGAAGCCGTGCGGTCAATTTATCCACCGACGTTTCCGACGTGCGAGCAATGCGAGCCTATAGTTTGCTCATCGATTCTTCGTGGTGCAACGAAGCGACGGCGACGCTCCGTCATTGTTTCACGTTCGCAATGAGATATTTATAGAGAGCAATGTCCTAGCAACATTCAAAATTAATTCTAATTATAATATTTATAACATACATCATTCAAATTTTTCACCAAAAAAATCATTAGAATTATTTTAATATAAAGCATGCAATGTGATGATAGAGCAAGATAAATAAATGTTAATTTTAAAAAATTATTTTTTATGTTTATTTAATTGAATGAACAGAATGTATTTTTATTTGCAGTTTTATTTGCAGTTTCGTTTATGCGGCAAAATTGATATGATAAAAGATCTGATATATATATATATATATATATATATATATATACTTTTCTATCCAAGTTCCTTATCTCTTTCTTTTTCTCAATCTTCAAATGTCCAGCATCGTCTCTGTCTTAACTTTACGATGCTCTGCCACCATAAAGCTAGTGTACCGAAAATTACGAGGGGGAATCGTGCAAGAACTAAGCCGTCTTAGATTAGCCACGGACGAGCTTTCTTTTACGATAAACACCAACAGTACCAAGTTGCAATGCGATGACTTCGTTGAACACAGTATTCGAATCTAAATTTAAATTTAGTTTATAGCCTCAATGTCCGAGATTATCGTTTCTTCTTTTCTCAACATAAAATTCAAACGTAACTTTTAAATTAACATCTTCAAACATTATAGATTGTAAATGTTCTGTTTTTCTTTTGAGACATATTTCCCAATTTATTTCTTACCACTTAGAAAAAATTATCTTAATGTTGGAATACTTTCTTAACTTCGAATAAATATGATTCATTTATGTATATAAATTACAGAATATATTTATTGTAAACAGAATGTATATATTTTATTTTATATATATTTATTCATATATTATTTATTTGTCCTAAAAATAAATTAATTTCTAATTTTTTAATACAACAGCGTTAAAATTAAGCGCAGTTTTTTGTAATTATCAAGTGATATTTAGTTTGCAAAACCATACTAAATTCAAAAAAAGTTATCAATATATTCTGTTTAATATATTTACATCTCAACTACTTATATACTCTTCTCGTTGTATCGTACAATTTGTGGTAACGAAAAAAGTCTGTCATGTCAGATGTATTAAATAAATGTTAGACAATACTTGCAGTACAGTTCGTATACTTGGCAATTTCAACTTCCGGGAAATGATGCTGCATGGGAAGGCGGTCGGCGAGGAAGGATCTATCTGGGGAACATAGTCTACCACACTTTATCTCCTTCTTATAAATGAAACAGGTTATTTATTATCCAATAAAGAGACACTCCTGGCACGCGGCACCCCGCTGGATACTTACGGGGGTGGCAACCCCTGACGTGTAAATATCGAGGTTTCTCTGCGTCCCTCTCCGGAGACCACTGTACGGCGTTCCATCTTTTACACTAGTTTTCGACAGCACATATTCCGGACGTCACGAGAAAATCTCGAGTTGAAAGGAAGGAAAGAGATCCTCGATGGACAATTATTTTTCGCTTAATTATTTTAATATTTTGATCACATAATTGTCTTTGTACGATCTAATAATTAACTATTAATATATCAATGTATAGAATATTGATGTATTTCATTGAAAAGTTATTAAAAAATGCTTAAAAAATATAAATTCAGCTATTCTTTTTAATATGAAATTTTTATAATATTATATATAACAATTTATTTGAAAAATATAAATAATTTGTAACTTAGTAGACTACAAATTGAAAACAAAAATAGACTAAACTGGAATCAAGCTGAATATTTGTGCTTATTATTATATTATAAAAATGTATACATACATGGACGCAAACATTTCAACAATTTCATTTGAACTTATTTTTAGTAGTAATACATTCTATATTATTTAACCTGAACAATTCAGCATTCATACGGACACAATCATAAATATACAATGACACGATTATATTAAATTTTCACTTTGTAAATTCTGCATTGGTCGTATCTTCCGGATGGATTACTTGCTAGAAACGTGTGCCGCTTTTGTGTGCCGCAGCACAAATGAAAAATTGTTGCGCAGCTAAGCCATTCGACAAAATGGCCTTCATTAAAACTTTGTACAGCTTTATGGAGGCGACTAGCCCGAGGTTGTTTTGCACACGGTAGTGAGCATGTTGCATCGAGACCGGGCAACGAAGCGAGCTGATATAGCCTATGTAGATTGCGAGATATGAAAATCCGGGATTATCAAACGCTTTGCCTGCCAAGCATGAAAGACGCGACAATTTAATCACATGCGCTGCAAAAAGCCTCGCAAAGCGACCCAGTACGCAAAGTACGTCCTCTTCGACTTTCTTCAAGCCGTGATTTTCAAGCACATCCGTTCGCATACGCTCGCGCACACACGCGAAAACTTTTAACGAAGTTTGCGAAACGGCTGATTGATTTTCTCTTAACTCGATCTCGAATTATTCTCAGAAACGTGCGATGCATCAAATATCGCTTCGAGATTGACCGGAAAGAAGGCTGGGAATATCTTTTTTCTCTCATCTTCATAATTAAAATAGTTAAACTGATATATAAGATATAAGGATAAAGAAAACAACGGGGAGATGGAAGATTATAAGTGAAGATTAATGAAAGTTATAAATAAGATTTTTAGCTGACTGCAGCATTTGTTGTCGCGTATGAAAATTATCTGCAGAAGGATTTGACCTGACATATTTCAACCGGAATAACTCGGAATAAAGTAAGAAATTAATTCTAGAAAAAGATGGGAATGTTTTTACATAATTTGAAATTTAAAAGAAAGTTATCGAGCGTGACCAGTAATTTTTTCCCGCGAGAAATAATGACTGCGGTCCTTCGTAATCGTGTCATTTGTAATTTACGCTTGAAGAATGTGCAGATCATCTCTTCTAGAACGATTTCTTCGTCACGGATGGTTTGCCCTTCTCGTTTCCTAATTGATCCTATTAAGACATCTTTCAAACAACTCAGATTTTACGCACCGGCGCTTCTCCTCCGCGGGATGTCACTTTGGCTAAACGGCAACTTCCGTCAATTCTTCACAAAAGAATTCTCATCGTATTCGACAGGACAATGCTTTCCCTCGAGCCGTGCCGAGTTTTAGCAACTTCTGAATCCGTCGCGATCCTCGACCGAATTTTCTTGGAAGAAGACATGCAAGCTAGCTACAACTTCTCGGATATACCTTCTCGTCGTTCTCCATTGCCTTGTATTCTCACTCCCCACGCACACTCTTAGTATTTTCACGGATTGTGACTTATCCTCGACGAAAGCAACGCATATCTTCCACGCAATCCTCTTCTCCGGAGGCAGAGAAGCCAAGGTACAAGGCATGTCTGCATTTTAAGACCGGCGGAAGAAATTCCAGGGAATTTGATAACTACCTATATCCATGATCGCGTCGCGGTGTCTGCGACAAAAAAAATTTCCATTTCGTCGTAAGCGCCAACGCTGCATCTCGATAAAGAATTTTGAGCAATGGTAAAAGAATATTTCGTGCAATTTCTCGTTGAATTTATCTTATCAAGAATTTTATAAAGTATTATTCTCCGTCAAGAATAATTATATCACAGTTATACAAATGCATATATGGAAATAGAACTTTCGCAAAAAATGATACATATATATATATATATATGTACATAGAACGATGACTGAGTTCTATCTTTTTCTTCGAAATAGTATCGAGATAGTGGCGTTAGATTTCCTCTTGGACTTTTATCGGCTTTTCTCATTCCGCTGTGTAACTCTTACGCGAATCCTATCTCCGTATTTTTCTTCGCCCTTGACGGTCCCTTACCGAGTTCTCGGAAGTAACCCCTGCCGGGCCGTTATACCGTTATACTGCTACGACATCCCTGGATTCAGCTTGGTAGATATCTTCCTCTTCTAATATTTTCCGATACAGCTACGCGTTGACGTTGAGCCAAAGTCGCGCGCAATATGTAATACATCCAATTTCTAGTTTTCATTTAATGTCATTGCTGCAATATCTTACAAGCATTATTCATGACTTACGTTTATATATAAGAATATTTCAAAATCGAAATTATATCTTCCAGGGACAAATATTGGAAAGTAATCTGAGAGAAAGTACATTTTTAAATGTGCTACGGCGCTTCTCTTCAAATATTTTAATTACATTCCAATTTCAGATGGTTGAAAGTTGTAAAAATAGATTGAATAGATTTAAATCTTTATTATAATATACTTATTTAAATTGATAAGAGCTTTAATAAATGTGACAGCTATATCTATTAAACAAGAATATCGACGGATCATTTGCCGAATAATATCTCCAGTACGTTTTGAAAATACGTTCGATGGTGATTCGTAGCCGGAAATACTATTCCGTTAGAATGACAAACGCCAGCAAAGGCTAATGGATTCGGTCAGAGGTAATTCCGATCCATTATCTCGCTTGTAGAGCCTCCGTCTCGCGGTCTGTTCAATTTATCCTTTTGTTTTCTTTCGCATTCTGTTTCTTCTTTTTTTAGACGAATTCACTCTGCTCTTCTCACCATTCTTCTTCCTTGATTCTCCAATTGTTCGCGTTCGATGATTCATTTAAGTAATTTCACACCGCGTGCGATTTATAGAACTGTAAAATTTTTGATAATTATTAAAATCGTTGGATAACAATTAATATCGTTAAGATAATTATCATTATAACAATTAAATCAAATCAATTAAATCAATTTAATTAGATTAAATTAAAATTATACATAATTATACATAATATTAAAGAAAGTAAATGAAGAATACTTTCGAATGAAAGTAACATCATTTTTTAAAAGTATTGACGATTACTTTTTAAATATTGTGTAAATTATAGAATTAAATGTGAAAAAAATAATTTTGTTTGTTCCAGGCTTTGGCCAGGATACGCCAGTGCACATAATAATCTTGGAACTCTAACGATAGACGATCAAGCGGAATACCATTTTCTAGCAGCTATTAACGCTCAACCTGGTCATGTAAATGCTCATTATAATCTCGGACGATTGTACAGGTCAGTGAATGAATAAACACTTTCTCTCTGGGAGGATGGTACGCATTATATAACGTTGCGGATTATCAGTTGCTAATATAATTAATCAATTGGTCCAGCCGCCGGTATGACTCATTGAATCGCATTATATCAATTAATTATTAGGAACTGTTGGTTGCTCCTATATGATAAAAGTATCTCCCCATCTACTAGTTCGCCATTATATCAACGGGTTATCGACCCGGCGCGAGCCGCATTTCCAACGGTAAATTTAGCATGGACTGTAATTCCGGTGGCACGGTTAAAATTAAAGTTTAATTAACGTCTTCCTACTTGATAAATTAAAATTTAATTAAGGGCAGAAATGGGACACACGCGGCTGGTCGATGCGTACATGTAACAATTTTCCGCTCATTGTGCGTAAATCGTGAAAACAAGCGATCTCATTTATTTCTCTTCCTCTTTCTGCTGAGAAATTTTATTTGAAACCTGCATATATCCGATGAAATATTTACGCAACGACTAATTAAATGTTTTCAGTTTCTCATTCGTTTTTATTTATATGTGTTTTCTGTATATTTCTATTTACAATAACTTTTTTTAATCTCTAAAATTATTATTATGTAAAAAATGGAAATTGTAAAAATAAAAATTATTTTCAGCTCTTTTTATTAATAATGTCATACATAGAATAGTCAAGAAAAGACATTTGATATAAAGAGATTTTTAACTTATTCTTTATTTATATAAATTATAACTTTTTTATATACTAATTTAAATATTTAATCTATAATTCAGCGATTAATCATTCAATCAGCGATTAACTATTATTATCTAATACAACGATTTTCCATGCCAATCTTATATAATGACATAACATAACGAAATTATATTTCTATAATATAATAACATCGTTTTGTATCAGAAATAATACGTTTTAACTCAATCCGTTTTTATTATAATTTCGATATAATATAACGCGTGCCATTTATATTATATAATTGATTTTATAATGTATATATTAACGTTTGCATATTGAATAAATTATACAATAGCTCAAATACATGGAATCTGATGCTGTGCATGTACACATTTTACGCATGAGAAATTTGGTGCATATACGACGTGCGTTATAATAATAAGGTGACTCTCTTTGAAATAGTAACTATGTATGCGCGCGTAGACCGTGAGGCACATGCCTTTGTTTCCGTTTCCGTTTTGATTACAGAGATGCGCGTTATCGTTGCGAATGCATTATTCATGTTATTGTTATAAGAAAATGCAGAAAAATATACAAAACTATTATTGTTCTTAAAAATATGCGAAGTTTCCCTTAATTTGTTTATTTCTCAAATATATTATTAAAGTGATATCATACAAAATTTTATTTCCGATAACAATTCAATACGCGTCAATTAGGAGAAAAATATTAGAAAGAATAACAAATAAAAAGGCTCTAATATAATGTGATATAAGTATATATTACATATTAAAAGTATGTTTATTGCACATCTATTTTCTTGAAAGATTTCAATTTCGATTTCCGAATATTTATATATCACGTTAGTATATAAAACATCTCTCGCGATTCAAAATTAGATCGTCTCATCGGAAATTTTAGTAAACAATAGCATAAGATACAACATACAAAAATAATTCATAACAGAACCCATTTCTGAAATATTTTGAATTAATCGAAGGTATATTTTTTATACCGATGGGTGTGCATCTGTATAAATGCTCTTTCATCGGTTAGTATTTCCTCTTTCCGTCAGATGAAAACGTCGATAGAGCGATATTGGTAAAAAGCATCGCTCGAGCTATGGGCGTAAACAGTAAAAACGGCATTGTCGATCGGCATTATTGGCCATTCTCTGACAATTACCGAGTCTTTTGTCGGGCGCAAAGTCGATTACATGAAAGCGCACGACTATAATTCAACCGGACGCGTTCGCGAAATTGCCGTTCAATTTGTACGGGAACGCCGAATTTACCGGTGGTACCTTTCCGTTGCTCTTTTTAACGTTGGCTTTCCGTTGGCCCTTTATCAGTCTATCAACTTACTTTGAAATATGTAGCATTTCTATCATACAATAAAGCGCCTCAAGCAAGAAATAAATATCCACGATATTAGTGAGACATACCAGCGGACAATCGATATCGAGTAATTAAATAATATTGCTTGAACGGTATGCATGGAATTTATAATTGACACTAATTAGAATCGAATTGCTTATTACTAATTAAGAATAATAAATGACAATCTTCCAATTATATTACATTACTTTATTCGTTTATTATATCCTATTGGAATCTTCTGGTGTAGCTTTTATTTATATACCTATATAATATGGAAATTGTGACGCACGTATTTATGTGTACTCAAATAGCATATATTTAGTTTGATAAAAAAACTCTTGTAAAATTTAAAAAATTTATTAAAAAAAATTATTAAAAAAAAATATATTGGTTAAATATAAAAATTGTATATATTAAACATCATGGCTGCGTGCTATTAACACTATCGCGTCGATTTCTATCCTTGACCTTTACATTCAATAAACGACAAAAAATAGAATGATGTAATCATACCAACAGCGACCTCCTTGAATGTAGCCTATACGATAACTTGCACTCACGTTCGTAAAAATTTTGTTTTTAGAAGAACAAACCGAACTGAACAATGCATCGAGATGCTAAGAAAATGCGTGTTGCTAGATCCGGCATATGCGCCGGCATTTAGAGTTCTGGCGAGAATCGCTACCGGTCCTGCAACAGGCGAGCTCCTGAGGCACGTAATTCACCTTCAACCACGAAACCCGGACGCTCTCGCTGAGTATGCTTACTGGTTGTACAAGAACGGTAAGTTGTTAAATGAAATAAGCTCGGAATAGCAAGTGGAAGACCTTCAAATCCTCGGTAGGAGAAGCACTGCTTGCCTGGCGAAAGTAGAACAATCTCGTCGGAGTTACGAAGCGGTTTGCATGATCGCAACCCTAAATTTACCCTCGCGCAAACTTGCTTTGTCTCTTTCAGGCAAATGGTTGCCTTCGCTCCGATACTATTTCAAAGCAATGGAGATCTTTCCATCGCACAAACCGTCGCTTATTGGTACGCTCAGGATTCTGAGGTCGCGAGGTCAATGGTCCAGGGTACACCAGCTCATCATCAGGTGAGCATTCATTACAAACTAAAAACAGTCGAAATCTCCCCCCCCCCCCCCGAAAAACATACTCTGTAAATTTACTATGAAGAATAATACGCTAATAAGTTTCTTCTACACGTCTAATCGCGCAAAAATTTGGGAACAAGCGGAGCGTTGTCCCATTAAATCCATTTTCTCGGATTACTTAAAATAGCATCAAATCTACATTCCAGAGAATATCGCCGCAATTTGGGATGCACAATGTAATGTCCGAATTCGCGTAATTTCCTCGGCGCCAGCGCGAAATCGTGTACAAACACGGGCTCTTCCGCGTGTTACGAATTCCGTGCATGCGACGGAGCATGGCTTCGTCGCGCGGAAATCCTTTCAATTTCAGATGGGCTTTACAGCGTCGCGCGAATCGAGCGGCGGGCTTATTCGCGCGGCAAGTACTCGGTACGTTAGCGCGCACGTCGATTCGCAATCAGTGGACGAATTCAATTTTTTCCCGGCGGGCTCTCCGGACTCGATCTTCGTTCCGCGCCGGTTGATTAAAAATTCCATGCGATTTTCGTATTTCACGCGAAATATGTTGAGGAATAAAATAAAGAAAAATAAAAGAAAGAGAGAGAGAGAGAGAGAGAGAGAGAGAGAGAGAGAGAGAGAGAAGGGAATGGGAAAATAAAAACAGATTCGATACTGTCTCGCGAGTTGACGCGATCGTTCTGTCTCAATGGTCGGGTTCGCCATCGGCCGTTTATGTACGCGGCACGTCTACGTACACACGTAGATTATACGATAACAGGCGCGCAAGCGGCTGGTCCCCGTGTTTTCGCTACTACCGCCGTCACCCCGTCACCCCGTCACCCATTTTTCCACCCTCGCACTGTAATCCTCCCGCGTCTCGCTGTGTGTGCAAATAGCGCCTATAAAACACGCACGGTAAATTTGCCAGCGATTCGCACTGTTTTTGTAGCTGGTGCGGTCTCTCTCTCTCTCTCTCTCTCTCTCTCTCTCTCTCTCGACGGGCTTGCCAACGACGAAGAACCGCGGCGACGAATCGTCGTCCGAACATATACGAGTTTTGCAGAGCCAGAGATAGGCACGTAGGCGTGGCTCGTGGAATGTAGGAGCAACGGGGCAAAAGGGGATTAAATTTTGGAGAAACAACGCTCGGAGAGGCGCCGGCGGACAGGCGGTCGAGCATCGAACTACTTTCTCTCTTTTCTTTCTCTCTCTCTCTCTCTCTCTCTCTCTCTCCCCCTTTCTCTTTCTCCTTTCCTCTCTATGTTGCTACCACATGCGAAATTTCAATATGCATCGTTTGACAGATGTGGCGCCTGGATTTTAAATGCAAATATAAATCTCCCCATAGTCCGTAACGGATTGGTAGAGTAAAGAGCGTAAAGCATATAGTTGTGTGTAGTAACTAAAGGAAAATGGAAAGAAATTTTAGATTGTACGAATTGTCACTTTATACGAGATCGAAATATGTAAATATATGATAACAAGCAATTGCTCTGCTACCTGTTGTATTTATATTCACTTAGATTTTACACAATGGGCTAGATATTTTGCATGTAGACTTGTAAATGATCAAATTATGCAAATAATATTCAAATAACTATATTAATTTCTCTATATAGAACAATTACTCCATGTTTAATTAATATCCTTACAATCTGTGTTTTCTGGAGAGCTCAACTGAATATCGTTCCATACTTCCGCTTATAAATACATACATGTAATTATCGTAAATTTACATTTTATTTCACCATATTAATTGATTCATCTTACGGATGTATATTTAACTTATGTATTATTCGCAACGAATGTGAAATATCCGCTGGAAAAAACATGAAACGCACATTTGTTACTGATAGTGCATTCAATAGCGACGGTGCAAATCTGGAGTTGCAGGAGAATTATATCATTCAGAACATTCTTGTCCGTCAATAAACGTGCGAGACGAAGTTTGAAAGGCATTGTTCGATACGACGTTCACAAACGACAATATAGCAACTTTGTTTAATTATATTATTTCGAATCGCATCATCGTGAACGGGAAAACGTGCCGCGAACTTTTTATAGCACGAGGGTGCTTCACGTTTCATTTATTTAAAGCCAAGCAGAGGCGAGCTCCCAGTATTTCCGCTTTCCATTCCGTATGCGATGGTCGGATTAATTTCTCATAAATCGCCTGCGGTTTTCGTTGATTGGGTCACGGTTTCATTTGTGCCTCGCTCCAGGACACACCGTTTCCGATCTGAAGTAATTAAGTGTCGCGATCGGCACGTAGCTCAATATCGAATATCTCGTCCACGTCCGCTTTTATGGACATACAATATCATATTGACATTGTCGAGGAAACCATCCACTGGACGTGTGACATATTACGATATCATTTT
This sequence comes from Pogonomyrmex barbatus, assembly GCF_055798465.1. NCBI lineage: Eukaryota > Metazoa > Arthropoda > Insecta > Hymenoptera > Formicidae > Pogonomyrmex > Pogonomyrmex barbatus. The sequence goes on along the minus strand of NW_028297099.1, from coordinate 5,110,155 downwards.
GACAAAGTTGCTCTCTCTCTCTGAAGTAGGGTATAAATCAATGAAGATATATCTTTTCTAGAATACTTATCACGCATAATTTAAATAAAGATTTTTTTTAACATAAATTTAAATATATGACCACATGTTGATATAATAAAAGTTAAACATAGTAACATATTTTAAAATATGAAATTATAATTATCTAAACTTTTTGTAAAGTATACATTTTTTTCATTTATACATAGAACGTGATATTTTATCTTTGTCTAATAAAATGTAATTATTGTCGAATATATTGCAAACATTATATTGGTGTATTTTATATGATAGGACATGCAACTTAATAATAATTATATAATTATCGTACCATTTATGACAACAGTAAGATGAGAGAAAAATATTATGTTCGTTCTCTTAAAATATTCTATACTTTGTTCGATAAGTCATTGAAACGGACTATAGTTTGTTAGGGATAAAACCTCGTAGTCTCTGGACGCAATTTTCTCAGCCATCGACGAAGGTCTTTCCACTACATTATCGTTAACAATGAAGCTATGCTCCATAGGGTGTTCGTGCTTAGAATGAACATTATGGAAAAAATGAGAAATGAACCTGTCAGATACTTATAATCGTTTCTTTTCAGTGTCATGTTCTTGTTATTAAGTATTTTTATAAAAAATATATTTTAACTACAATGTAAGTCAATGTAAATCTATTTATTTATTCTTATAATTAACAAATTTATAATGCTGCATATTATTTTAATTTCATAATGATATAAATATTTGATATTCGCATGCAAAAGTTGTTTTGCAATAATTAAACTTGTGAAAGTGAATTTATTTAATATCTTATTTTATTTATTAATCTTAATTATTAATTAATCATTTGTTTTAAGTGCAATCGATAGCTTTCTACAATTAAGTTAACAGCGATAAATTTAATTAAAATCACGTCTGTTGTGTTAAACAATAGGGAGGGATATAACAACTACCGGAAATATCGCTGATTATCATCACATTCTAGAAGCATAGCGCATTTTCTCCATGAATGTGCTAAAATCGTTTGATCATCGCATGTGAAATCGCTTGGCATAAATATTTTCTGTCCAATGCATTTCCATTTCATATAAAGAATTGTACAAACGTCCAATTTCCGAAACATTTAGCTAAATTACCGTAAAATGCAGAGTCACGCGCAGCGAGCGCCGAAAGTATACGTTTGCATGAAAATAATTTTGAAATACGATCTCATTTAAACTTTATCGTTTAAATTTACTTATTTGCCTATCATTAAATTATGCTGATTCGAATAATTTGAAAACCGAAGCGTGGTGCGCGCATCGAGATAAACATTTATTGGCTCATTAATTAGCGTGGAAAGATTGTAAAACTTTTATTGGACATAAAGAGATTATTTCATAAATGAGCAACTTCTACTTGAACAAAATAAATACGTCTGATCGCGCAAGCTAAAATAAGAATAAAAATTCTAGATGACATCTAGAATGAAGATTAACGTAAAAGTCGATGGAATGATTGCTGCTACTGGAATGGAAATGCGTTGAATTATTCTCTTCCTCGCACTCTTTTTTCCCTATCGGACATATAAATTTAGAGAAAAGCTCTGTACGGGGGATAATGCCATGGACGCAATAACGTCGTCGTCCCCGCGTTAAGCGCTCGACGAACTGATAAATCGAGAATTTACCGATGCTACCTGCATTCATGTAGGTCTGACTGACGAAACGCAACGCGTACGTTCGCGCAAATATTTCTTTTTTTTTCTTTCTATTTCATGATAAATATGAAATAGAAACGATTGTTTTGTGTCGCCAGTTTCGTCGGCGATCGTGAGTCGCAACGATGCATCCCCACGGTCGTGACGAACAATCCGCTGTGGTCGAGATCTTTTTCGCCTAACCTGTAACAACAGCCCGGATGCGTTAGAATGCGAAAAAGAAATGCGCGTGTGCCACAATAATTTTGAATCAACCTTCGCCACTATCGTTTCCACGAGGCAGAATGCGATATTACACCGACGTTCCGACTGGTGCGCGACCGCTCCCGGCACCGACGCTCTCTATCTTCCGCTGTAAATAGCGATTTTATAATTCATGGAACGCCGTGTTTCATCCGGTTCTATCGGTGAACCACCGAACGGCCGATATGACCGGTGGTAGCCGCGCGTTACCACCTCGTTACAACCACAGTTGAGTTAGAGTTTATTTCACGCGAATGTCCGTCCGAGATACAAGGCTCGCGGTTGGCTTTAACAATGTTCACCGCAAAACTTTAATTCTGCAGAACTTTAATCTCTAAATCCGCCAGCAAAATCATAAGTGATATTTGCGCGGCTATATATAGTGGTATATAGATATCTACATTGTAAAGCAAATGGATGATCTTCATTTTTACTCGTAGCGACATAGAGGCGAAATGCAAAGTGTTATTTCAATATCAAAAAATAAAATTGTCGAAATTGTTTGAATCGGTTTTAATGGGTGCTAAAAAAGTCAATATCACAGCTTTTCGAATTTTCGTGATAATTCTTCGTTAGCCGATATCTTATTTTAGCTACCATTTTTATTTTGATATTATTTAAAATGAAATTGGTCATGTTGCTGCAACTGCATGTTGTAGCAGTAACACACGACTATCTCCCAGCAGGACATACGATCGATCACGAGCGATTTCAAACTGATCCGATGTGCTCGGAGACACGTGAGATTGCTAAGTCACGTTGCGATTACAGTCAGTTCGGACTAGCCGAACGTCAACGTTGTCGCTGGCGCGGGTCGATATCAGCATCGATACTGGATGAGGGGTGAAGCTATTAGATATACATAGGCACGCGTTCGATTAACCGGTACGAAAACGCTAGTATTGTCATTGCTTCGAACCTGCTCTAACTGCGTCCGCGTAAATGTTACGGCCTTGATAACGATCAGGATTATTCGGGTGACTGAATGTGCAGCCGGGACAATACAGCGTTCACTTTGTGACACCACAAGATTCATTCGCTTGCGAACGAGAGCATTAGCTGTTGCGTTACAATTATGTGATATTATGTTTATGACGCACGACGAATCAAAGCCATATTTTTCTTCATAAGTGATAAACCCGTGAGATTTACAGCGCGATCATTTTCTATATAAAAAAAAGTGAAAAAATATGAAAATTTCATATGCGTTCTTTCACGTGTAAAAGAATTTTTAAACCGTTAATATCTTGGTAGCGAAGCTATAACGAGAGCAATTTGTAACTGGTTAATGCATAAATTATTTTTTTATATGTAAATGATTATAATTAAGAGTACATTATGAAATTATCAAGTATAAAATATGGTAGTCGAGTTCACAAGTCAAATACACATATATGTATGAGGTCGTGAACTTTTGTATCATTCTCGTCTATCAACTTCCCGTATTCCCCTCTTTTACGCCTCGTAAATATGATACTCAGGCGTAAGCAGTAGGGATGAACTTGGAGCGCCAGTGACGTGTAAAAAAGGGTATGTCACTTACGAATTTATTTTATAGAGGGTGCAAAAGCGGATGGTGTTGAATGGTGACATTGACACTACACTGACGCGAAAAAAACATGCCGATGAATGTAAAACGTGCGGAGGGAATTTTAAAGAAGAAATAAATCCAGCAATTATCGATTGTTAATACACATGCGAGACAGACATCTGAAAGGAATGCCTTTGCTCACAAAAGTATTTCGAAGCTTTACAACAATAATTTCACACAACAATGAAAGCAAAGGAATATGAGTTATGTAAACGTGCCAGCGAAATTTTATTTTCCTCTTTGTTTCAGATGGCATTTAATGTTACGAGCAAAACGAGGAGGCTTCATCTATCGCGGGGATTTGTACATTCGTGCGTGGGAATTACAAAGCGAGTCTCGTCAAAGGGCTCATCAACATCAACGGAATCTTTGTATATCGGTTAGTAGTTCTGGCCATACAAGTATCGCGTGTGTAGCGGCAAAGTTCTGCCGTTTCTCTTGCTGTTATCCGCTATCTTCGTGCAATAGCCTTTGTCTGTTTATCAAAGTGGATAATCTTAAAAGTTATTACTGGCACGATATGATATGCGATTCTAGTCTTCTCCACTACTGTTTCTTTAGTTTCTATATCGGAAGACTGATTAAGATTCTTCGGTCATGTCGTATCCCCATAATTTTAATTAAACAGATGTAGTTCCACTTACTCTCTTTTTCTTTGTTCCTCATCTTTCATTCTGGTCTCATTTCAACTTAATTTCCTCAGGTACGACTTGTTCTGCTCATTAAAGATTTAAGCACTTGCACATTTAGCTACATATTATCCTCTTACAATTTTATCTAGATTAAGTCGCTTCTGTGATCATCATGTGCACACTGATTATAATGGTAAAGATACCTTTTTTGCTAGAACCTTTACGAAATGGCTTCGAAAATAGCATCTTTTTCTCAAGTTATGTTTAAAAAGAAAGATACATTTTTTTCTTCCATTCAAAGAATTTATATATGCAAAAGAATATGATAATACGAAATAGATAATTTTGACCGTAATATAAATCAGCGTGGTATAATAGAATTTGAAATGTTGTGTGAGATGTACGCGCAAAAGTAGCGTCAGCTGTCATAACGTGAAAACATGAAACATGTGGAGCAAGTAAAAGTTACCATAACTACATAGTTCTGAAATTTCATTTAGCCTAATTAGAGTTTTCTCTATTTAAATTGATATCCAGTGTTAATATTCTGAGCTATTCAAAGGCGGTGATACTAATTAACCAGTGCTCTTTATCACTGTGTGTACTATTTAACTTTTGCAGCTATATATTCCTACATGAATATGTAACAACATTTGATATTAATTTTGCATGTCGATAACGCTCGTCGAAAAGCACTTCGTATTCGTTGCAAGTACGTTGGAAGTGAGTTATCGCGCGCAGGAGTTGCCATTCGTATATATACACGCTGCTGCGCCGCGGTAATCCGTAAATCACGGGGAGATCGCAAATTTCGCTGGAGTATCGGCGATTGTCTGTTGTAGGAGAACGGATGTTCGAGGCCGCGCGTGGCCAGCGTGTCGGTGCAGCTCGAACAAGACAGCAACAAGTCGGAACAGCTGCAACGGGCGCCGCGTTGTAACGTGCGCGCTTGCAGACAGCCAAGAAAAGGGAAGGCACGCGTGACCGCGCCCACCCTGCTCGTGCAAAATTTCCTGGAGACGCTTTAGTCCGCCCCAATCGGGGAACGGGTCTACCTCCTGCTCGTTCGCCAGCTGAAAACGAGTCGCGGAAGGTGAAGAGAGGAGCGGCGATGCTCCGACCGCGTAGCAGCCTCGTCCGACGATCGTCAGTGACGAAGAGAGTCCTATTATAGTGGAATGCCTGAATATTTTTCGTATGCCGTGTTTGTGTGCGCTATCCTCCGCAAGCTCGATCTCGTCGCGGATCAATCACGATAACGAAATGGAAAAAAAAAAAGAAAAGGTACGCATGTATCGTTATCGTTTATATACATATATATATGTGTCCTCGCGTTTTTCGTGGCATCCTGTTTATCCTGTCGATCGGACAGCGACGATGCGAGTCGCGATCTCTTCGAAAATAATGTCGCAAACGAAAAAGAAGAAAAAAAAATAACAGAAAAAAAAAAGCAAACAGATGCCTGCTCCGTAGATAACTTTGGCTTGGAACGTGATTGTGAAAACGTTCTGAAATCGTTCACGCTAGGACAAATGACAATGTGCGCTGATGATGAGAATCGAATGCTAGAATTAAATTTCTTGAAAATTATTTTGCCACTTTTAAATTCATCATAAGAATACTTAACGAGAGAGGACCAAGGGAGATTCGAGCGATTAACATGCGACGAACGATTATGCGAATTTTCTCGCGTATTGATTAAATGCATAATCAGATGTGACATAAAACCGTGTGCGTTCAAGCGTGTATCTATCTATACTTTTGAAACATGATAATTGTAATTGGTAATATAGTTACATGTAGAATGACGTGTTTCTATAAATATTTGCTGTATCTCATGTGTGCTTTCAACGTTTTTATGATATCCGTTTTGATAAAGGGATAAAACTGCCATTATACATGTAATAGAAATACATGTCAAAAATACAAGGTGTTTCAACAAATAATATCACAATAAAAATTGAGGATTCGTGAAAAATATTATGGCAAAAAAATTTCGATGGGCAAAGCGAAACGTATAGTCGTTTCAAAAATATTTTATATGAATGGATATCATCATATTAAGAATAAATCGATCTTCTTAAAGAATCAACTTGTAAACATTTATAATTTTTATTGCCAAAAAATATATACACATACACATATACATGTACATTCAAGATACACACTATATTTTTTCTGTCATTTATACGATGAGGTTGAAATTTATACACGAAAAAATAAAATCATGACGTCGAATTTTATCTTTTTCATGGCAATGATAGTATGAGATAGTATGAGGTAAATATGGAAAAACTTTCTCGAATCATACTTTGTGTTCCTCTCTCGTAGACACGCAATTTTACGCACGTACATACACGGTGCCAATACTAGGGTAATGAATGTGCCGCTAATCTGCGGCGTTTGGTATGGCTTTTGTATGAAAATAAAAAAAAAACAAACAATTTTAAAGAAATACATTCTTCGATGAGCTTGGTATGGCAACGTTCCGTTGCAAGTATATCGCAAAGAAGACTTTTGCAAAAGTTTTCAATGTATATGAATTCATTATAAAAAATTCAATTTAATTATGTAGTATTTAACATTAGGTACATATTTATTTAGTTATTTTAAAACTTATATCAACACAATGATCATCAATAATATCGAAATTGTCAATTATGTAAATTATTTAAATTAAATGAATTATTAGTGATAATGTTTACAATAGTTTATAAAATTAAATCAATTATTTCGCAATTAATAATTCATTATATAACTATTTAGTAAAATAAATAAAATATTAATTTATTGATATTAACACAATGTGTGATGGATTTTAGCAATTTGTATGTCACTTTACGAATACTTGCAAAACTTTGCTAAAACTTAATAGAAGACCAATGTATATATATGTATACAGAAAAGAAATGTTACATCGAAAGTTTTGTCGATGCTTATTAAACTTCTCTACTATAAATTACTGTCATGTAATATCGTTATAACAAACTCGAATAAATAAATTTTGGCCATCCGGTTACAACGGCCTGTGGTATTTCGCAGAATCACTGTGGATAATGGAAAAAATGCAACGAAACGAGTATAAGATCTAAATTATAATGATATATGGAAATGATAATACATATGTATTAAGTTATATTTTCAGTTATTACATCTTTCTATTTCTTGTTATTCGTAGCTGAAATTTTTATTTCAGTATTTTATTTTAAATGATAAACATTGCATAAAACTTATCAAATTTCCTGTGTTAATTGGCATTTTATAACATCAGTTGTCATCAGTTATTAATATACAAAAATACATGGATTATACTTATTATTTATACTTATTATAATATTTTTAAATTGAATGTAAAAAAGGAAAAAAATAAATTCTCGTTTATGTTATTCTATGTCTTGTATTAAAAATCAAATTTAAATTGGAAAATAATTTATTTAACAAAAATATTAACATAATGTATAAATACGTTAATCGGCCAACGTCAATCAGAGTTGCATCAATTTTGCGCAAGCATAATACTATCATTACAACTAAGGTATGAGGAATCAAATTTTTCCTCGTAAAAATTGTACGGATGAAGCTATTAAAATAGGAAGTCATAGGAGAGTTGCTCATTAGCTAAGGTAAGAAATAAAAATACTTGGAGGCTAATACGTTTAATACGAGGTATGGAAGTGAGCTGAGTATTCTATTTTTCGTACATTTAAGCCTTAGGCGTTTCTCCAATTTTAACGGAAAATAAGCATTTACCACCAGCATTTCATTATGAATTCCATGAGATAGCATAGTTGCATATATAAAAATTATATTATCTGTGACAGATACGTCTATTCTGCTATATTAGTGACGAGAATTTTGTGATATTACGTAATTGTAATTAAGCGTCGGAAAGATTCGACAGTTAAAAATAATTTGCAATTCATATAGCTGCAGGAATTGAGCCCCGTACTTTTCATATAAGTAAATGTTAGCAAATATAATTCAATATATATTATGATATATTTTGTTTCTATTATATATGGGAATCCTTTCTCCTTATCAGGACAGTTGGCCGATCGACAAATCTAACCATCGGTTGGTCTTATCATCACACGAACGGAATTAACGGGTAGAATATTTCGCTAAGAGGTTACTGTTATCGATCCGTTCAATCCGCACAGACGAAAACGGGAACGTTTAAAAAAACGAGATACAAAAAATGTAAAATTCGCAGTATTGGTGCGGAAGTTTGATATCAGAAATTGAACGTGGGGCCGTGTATAATTAGCCGCAATTTGATTAGTCTAGGTTACTACTCGATAGACCAGTTTGTATATCTAATTACGATACGTTATTACTCATACTCATTGTGAATAATACAGCAATTATAAATTATCATAATAAAGTGTATGTTTATATACATATACCTACGTATGTTTGATTTATGTGCTGGTATCCGACAATATTGGCGATTCCAGACTACCTATACCTAATCAATTATCCAGTTTTCCCCCGTTTAATTATGGTCGTCCGGCCAAAATTGCGGTCTCGTCCGACCAGGCTACGGTAAATTTACAGATCGCCCTTCCTCCCACAAACATGGCAAGAATAGATCGACAAACTTTAGCCGGAACTAGCATGATAGCACGGCCATAATTTTCATTAAGTACGTAACGTGTATTTACTGTTGCAATCGTTGTAATGTAGGTATTACGGATATGCACTCACCGAAAAGATCGTTTATTTAACATCGTTAACGAGGCGTGTTTGCTTATATTGAGAGAATCGCAAAATTGCATTCGTGCAAATATTCCAATTTAAATGAATTTCATTTGATTTGCGTGAAATACATTTTTTATTTTCGTAATAAATTTGTCTGTGCGCGCATAAACAACAGACACATACACACACATTCTCACATATACCAGCGAAATGCGAGACGGAGGAACGACGAAATAAATAATCGTGCGCGATTCTTTTCATTTTGCGAGCGAATCCATGCATGCGCATAGCTAGCACACACCTGAGCAAACCAAGCCGTGCGCAGGTGGTTTTGAAGAGTCGCTGGCATTATGTTCGGCTCACAATGAGCGCGTACTAACACTCTCACTCTATAGTCGGCAACGCCTGGAAATAACGGAGCCTACCGCAATGTAGAATTTCGGTGCCCCGGTAAGTATCGTGTAATTTTAACGGTAATTGCCGGCGGTTTAAGCGCGCCACAATTGAAATAACCCTTATACCACCACTATCATAAAATGTCGACATAAGGGGTGTGAGGGTAAGGATGGAAATTTTGAATTTTATGGTGTTACGTCGCAGACTATTTTTGTCCGCGATTCGCCATTTACCAGGAAACGTTATTTACATAATAACAACTTTGAACAATTTTCTTATGCCGAGGAACTTCCTATGCGACCTCGGTCTCGAAGATTTTCTAAAAAGGGTTGTACGCTGCATTCCAGTCACGTAGAGCTAGCAAATTGCTTCTCACCGAGATCTTTGAACTTGTGCAAAATTCTTCTTTTATCATAACGTCCTTCCATACCATTAAAAGCGCTGGAGAGGCACGCACTCATTCTATGGTCAGCGATAGCTATTTCTCTTCTGCACTTTAAGTTTGCTCAATTGACTGTTACGGCTCTATATCTCATGTCTCCGTAACAAGAAAGCGAAAGCATTTACAGATGGATTGCGCGCTAAGTCGCGCGGTTTGTGATTTACATCGCGCGAAAATCGGCTATCACGTTTTCGATAGGCGGATTTGCCGATAATGGCAGATGGATCTGCATGATCCGGGAACCAAGTGGGAATACGAATCCGGACATTATCCTGGCGCATCGTGACGGCTCGCTAACGTAGAATGGATGCATGTACGTCCCGCTTGCATCGAGTGCAGCTACGCGATTTGTATTCGCCGAACGTCCCGGGATACGAGGGTCACGCCTTTCTCGTGCCTAATGACCCTTAACCCCTGCCTTGAAGCACGGGATCTTTTAAAGGTTGACAAGTACCGCCTGGGGATATGCAGCCGACAGCTAACATCGTGATATCCGACTTGTGTATTATTACAAAAGACAATAGCCATCGGCTCAATGGACGAATGATGTCGAATGATATTATAATCTTGATTCATCCTGTATATTCATGTCAACCATTAACATCATCGATACTCCCCCCAGATCATCGGCGAAGCTGATCAAATCATTTTCGCGATGTACGCTCGCATTATTTACGCGCGGGTTCGCGCGAAATCCTTGACCAGCCCCGTCGATCTATTATCTTCGTGTAAAGCGGATTTACGTACGAATACAATCGGCCGGTTAAATTAACGACCCTGTACTTTCCATCCCGCCACATACATAGCCGTGATGCATCGTCGTTACGATAAAACTCTCCTGGGAGGCATGGGCGCTGGAATAAAGCGCCGCGATATTAAATCGCGACTGCGTCCGAGCATTTATTTCTATCTAGCCCCGTGAAATGTTCGTAGGTCGCGACGTTAGATTTAGATTCACGAAGGGACGAGTTCATGTTGAAGCGAAGAGAAGAAAATCAATGTTGCCAGGATCGAGAGGAAAACGAACGCTGATACACGTGTGTACTTCGTGCCTGTGCGCCAAGTTATTTTCTTTTATTATCGTAACATTCCTACGTGTATCGAATACGCACATTGTTTGTCGGCCACTATGCCTTTCGGGGTATTTTATTCGTTCGACGCCGTTTTATCCCCATAGCCGGTCGATAAGATGGACGAGAGGGTGATCAACCCAAACGACGACGCTTTCCTTTCTGTCGCGATGAAAGTCGGGTGATAGCGTCTTGAAAAGTATACGGCAAGAATTTTCAATGGCACGAGTGGATGCGAATGGACTGCGTAAAGAGTGAAAAGATCCGCTCGGAGATGTCTTATAAATCGATATTTCGATGAGCCGATGCGGCGCGCAGAAATATTTCGTGCGTGAGTGTAAAATAATATACAATTGTAATTGCGAGGTAAAATTTATTATTTTGTTACACAACTCTCCCAACGAAATTTACGATATGCAAATCTATTTCCGATATTAATGTCGAATGCATACCGCTGTGCTATAAATAAATTTTTAGGCTGTTGTAACTGTGTTCCGTAAACGATCGATTCATTGCTCCGTTCTTCCGTTCGCATCAGCAGATTTATGTAACAGAAAATCATGCAACTTTGACGTATAATTGTTCGTAGAATTCCACGTGGGAATCAATTCGTCGACTTATATGCAAAAATCTGATTAAATCACCAACAATATTTTTATTGTACGTTTTCGGTATGTTTTCTAGTCTGTACGCGTAGTATCAAAATGTCGATTTGGAAAACGAAACTCTATTTTGGCAGATACAACGAGGGCTCAGCTCGCTCGAGGAAAGGACGTTTTATATTCTATCTACGCGTGTATCTGTGCACCGATTGCAGACGGGGAGAAACCGTAGGATTTCAATTTTGCCGAAAAGCAAATATTGTTGCTCGGTCACCCGAGTCGAAGATCCACCTCTTTCTCTCTTCCTCGCAGCGCTTATTGCACGTTACGTAAAGTCAAACGTATACGGAACGAAATGGTCAAGGATGAACCGAAGCACGGGTCAGACGGGTGTATCTCTCCCTGGTTTCTCGCCAGGAGGCTGTCACGTCTTCGCGTAATTAAACTTCCGGGTCCGTCAGAGCTGAGATCCATCCAAACACCATCTAGGAGCCTGCAGCAACTGCCTTTACCCGCCAGATTCAAAGCGCATGTCACGACGAGAAGTGAAAAGGAGGTATATATTTTGCGGCAGCTTTTAATTTCGGGTCTCACTGTCATTGACCGTCTTAGCACTAGCTCGCGCTACAGAAACTAACCCGATTTTCCTTTGTTTCGCGTTAATTACTAAATGAGCTGAATAATTTCAGCATGATATTACAAAGTTCTTTAATCAAATTCCACCGTGCGCTCTGACTAGCGTAATAATTCGGAAGGTTTTTGTTATCCTGACACACGAAGGTTTTGTACAGTTAAATTAATCAAGCGTTATATTATTAATGGAATGTTAAGCGAATCAATACTTCTCCTAACAAGATACTGCCGTGCACGATAACTTTTTAATCAGGAAGAATATTCGAATATATTATTTAGTAGATTTAATTTCATAACAATGAAGGTCTTAATTTTTTTAGATTTTCGTAAAAATATCTTGTGAAAGTGTTTAAATAGAAATTTAAGTTCGGAGAACGATAGAAAAATTAGTATATGACATCATGCATATATCAAACGAATCGATGGAAACACGAGAAAAGAGTCGCTCCAATTGCAAAGGAGTCGGACAGGAAAATGCCGGTACGCTAATGAGCCGTTAATGGTAAATAAATGGACCAGCAAGCTCGCCTGCATTGCACCAGCCCATGGGATGTGACGTCAGCTCTACGTCACCGTTGATTAATGAGCGAGCTTTGTTCCTGCCGAGGTCAATTACATCCAACCCATCCTCGCGTTACCCTTCCCACTGCGAATTCACGATTGCAGGCTGCGCCTTTTGATCTAAATTTCTTTCGTATGACAGAAATGTGCGTTCGCTCATGGAGGGAAATATATCTCGTTGAAAAAGCAGGAAATAAAAATTCGCTTTTCACGCATGAAATATATCGGATTACTTTAATGAGATTTCCGATTATACATATATACTGTTATAATTATTATAATAAATATGTTGAGAATATAATATCAATCATAGATTTGGTATTATCGCGCGCGCGTGTGTGTGTGTGTGTGTGTGTGTGTGTGTGTGTTTTTTTGTTGTGTGATTGTGTAATTTGTTAACCAGTTCAAAGATTCGACAGAAAAGTTTATCGCTACGCGAAAGCCCTTAAAGGCTCGATCACTAGGTTAGCAGATAAAAGTTTTACGTGAAAACTCGCGGACACGGTGAAACGGAGTGTATTCGCCCATCGATCTTAGACTTTCGAACAAGCCGCGGTCGGATCGAGAAAAATGAGTCTTTGTGAGTGCACGTGCAACGGTGCTGTTTGCGGTTAAGAATGGCGTAAGGAGCGAGAAACGAGAAAGGAAGAGGAAAGTTGCCGCGTTAGGTAGCCATGGCAGCGGATGAGATTGCAAAAGCATTCCATCGGGGTGTAAATCGATCGATATAAGTTCCAGCCGGTTCGCTCTCCGGCTCAACGAGAATCATATTCTTGGAACGAATTATCGATTTCAAAGAATATAGCGAACGCAGGTACGCAAGAAACATGATCGCGTGCAAGATGACTTTGAAATCGTTATTAAATCACATTATAGACGGGATTAATGGTTTTTTTCCGATTTTTATCTTTATAAAAATGTTGCAAAATCAAAGTTTTTCAATATACGTACAACTAAACACAGACTTCAGCAAAATTAACTGTACTTCAGCATAGTAATTTCCATAGAAATTCCGCGGTACTTTGTATGACAGTATCCTCGCAATGCTACCGGCTTTACGAGATCACATGACTTTATATACGTTTGTATATTTTTGTCCCGAAAGTTCACAATACCTCTTTGTCTTTTTATTCCATCATAAAATGCGGCTTGCGCTTTGTTATTTAAAAGCAATCATGAGATAATTGTTTTTGAATTTCTTTATGGATAAATTAAAAATTATTTTACATGTAAAAATAAGTGACAAGAAATATTTTATAAAACAATATGTATATATAGTGTACTACAATTGTAATATATTACAAATGTATTACAATAAAATTATCTTTGTTATAATAATTTTCATTTTCGACAACTTCATAGAAAGTTATATAAAACGTTAATTTTTAAAATTTCGAATACTTTAACAAAGTTCAATATTTTAAATATTCTTTTCATATGTGTATAATTAAATTCCATTTTAGCTTATTGAATTTAATATACTAATGTAATAAATCAGCAATTATCACAATAAAACTTTTATAAAATTAATATATGATATAAGTAGTACTTAAATAATTTTCATATCAAGAATTAGATACGTGATATTGGATATATATATATATATATATGGTTGTTGAAAAACTATTCTATATAAAAAATTATTTAAAAAAATATATATAACAAATAATTTAAAATAATTTAAATTTAAAAAAAGTATAAGTAAAAAAGAATGCATATTAAAACTGATGTATTATTTATCAGATACAAATAAAAATCTCGCTTTAATTTATTTAATTCACGGAGATGAATATATATCATTATATTACGAATATGCAACCATTAATAGTTTATTGAAACGTTATCATTACTCGGATGCGACACTAAATCATCGTAAATAAATGAACAGTTAGAATTAACCATAAATGAATGAAGCATAAATGACTTTACTCACCGCAGCCAATACACTGCTCTCGCGCCAGGAGACCATTCACACAAACATGAATCATTCGAGAAAACACGGCTAATCACGATCACGGCTACTAATTGTCATCCGATCGAACGATCATCCCTATTGACAATTTCATACCTACGTCTCAGTATGCAACGACATCGACACAAAATAGTTTTAGAGAAAGTATTTGTCGCTTGGCCATACCTTCAATATGCTTTTCATTCGATTGTTGTGAAACAGTTCGCGCAAACAATAAAATATTTCGTCCCTTTGTCTCGCAGTTTCGCAATTTGTAGACGCATAAGTGAAGCGATCGAAAACTTCGCGACAGTTAATTATATCGTCGGCCGAATAATTATGATACGAGCGTTCTCGAACTATCCTTCGGTTTCTTCTCGAAATAATTGAACACCGCGAATCGCGAACGGTTGTTCGCTAAATTAATAAAAATTCGAACAACTTTCGATAGCGTGAAATATTTGTGCGACGTGTTCCGCTAATCAAATGATGGCATAAACATAAAAGGCAGCCTCAGCGCGTATAATCAAGGTTATTGTTGTTTTTACGTATATTGTTGTCATATCGCGTCTTATTTTCTGTATTCCGCAGTTCGTGATCGACGTGTCTTGTGTGAACATCGTCGTGAGACGTGAGTTGGTTCGAGCCATAACCTTTGACTCTGAAGTACATCGATTGTCATACGTGTGTCGAGAAACTTCGCGAGGATCGATCGAAGCGTCAAGTGATCGATGGTACAGAATGATCCGGGAGTGTCGAATGAAATCTGTGTTCTATGGAACATTGATCGTCCAAGATATAACGCAATAACATAATTTGCGCGGGTGCACTGACTGTCATTATGTGACAGTCCGAGTTACAACGTAATGCAACGGGATGTTGCGGTCGCTGACATAATTATTTCGCGAATGTATCATCTCGAGATTCCATTTTGACGCTAGTGACGATCTTAGTACTATTTCATCTTTGTTGTTGATTAAATGTTAAATAAATGATGCTCACGAGGATGTAAGCGCCAAGTGAAATTACTCTCTTGGAATCTCCAAGTGATCTCCAAGTCACTCCGCATTTCTCGCGACTTCTCGCGTGGATTAAGAATAAGCTGCTCTCGAATGTATCGGATGCCGAATCGAATATCGAATAACATTAATTGATATCTGGTTGGTCACTCGCGATGGGAAACTATATTGGGAAACTGACGCCAAAACCATTTGAAGCCTGATTTTAGTCGCTGTACAAAAATGACAGAGTAAAGTAACAAACATTTAACATAATTCACTTTGTTGTTGTTACAGATTCAAAATAGAGAAATGGTGTGCTTTAATAATAGCACGATGGAATAATTGAAAATTCTCGTTAGATATTTTCATAAATCGATTAAATGTCGAAAATAATTTGTTTACTCTAAGTTATCCGTGATCGTTGTTAGTCTGTTATTAATGTATATTTTTTGTTCGTGTCATGTGTAAATGTGTGAATGACTGTGGCGATGATGCATCAAGTAAAATATCATCGATTCATCGGATGGTGAGTAAATTTATTTATTATATTCGCGGAATTAATTGGTACGTGGCGATCATCGTGACGATCTCGCGTTTACAAACGCTTTGTCGATAGGTCTATGCAAACAAATAATAAATAATTATTATCTCTGAAGTATGGAGTGTCAAGTAAATACTATGTCACAGAATTAATTCCGCTTTTATATAATTTTTAGATAAGAATTCGGAATTTTGCATTCGCATTAATTTTTGTGATCATAATGAAATATTTACGTTAATGAAAATTCAATTATGTGATGTTTATTCAAAATGTAATTCTTAATTTATATAGCAGAGATAATTTTACACATTTAGAATTGTTTTTAAGTTTTTAACATCAATCATATATCAATTATTTAGTTTTTCTATATATATTTATATATATATATTTCTATATATATTTCTATATATATTTCTATATATATTCTATATATATATTTAATAAGAGTTTGACATTTCACATATTTTCGTATTCTTTGTAAAGTGACCTCGATTTGAACATTGCGATTGTCTTTTGTAATATTGATGAATTATATTTGAAAAGCAATTTGTGAGTATAAATCATATTGACAAAATGTAACGAAATCAAACGGGGAACGTTTGGCATTTATCAAAAGATTAACTATCATTACTCTTAAACAGAGATTAGTTTGGAGTAATAGCGAACACTAATGAAATAATACTCGGTTCTGGCGAAATACTCCGCAGTATCCGCTAACTCTCGTAATAGTACTCGGATGTGGTACATCAAAATTCCCCAGCGGTATATTCCTCGAATATTATGCAGCAGCGGCAGCAGCAGACAAACTCGCCGTTTAGCTTTTGAGTGATGAGAGATTCTAGCATCGCAAAATTTCACTATTTGCAACAAAGAAAAAAAAAAGAGCAAAATTTTCCACTATGTTTTTTTAAATATTTCGCGAAAGATGATCTTCTATCGATCTTCTAACCAGCTTCTGATCTCGAGTATGTACTCCGACAGCAGTGAGTCTCAAGAGAAAATCTGTCGTGCGAATTTCACGCTTCCTGCTTGGGTCGTTTCGACGTTCCCACGGCGATTTCACGTTACGAAACTTTGATGGCTGCCATGCCTACCACGGGTACGATAACTTGTCCAAGATCCATCCTTCACTCCCGAAGAGTTGTATAGCGAGTTTGTTCTATCGAATTTTCAGCGGCTCCGTACACCGCGTGTCTGAGGTAAGAGGAGCTTACCAAAACCAGATTACGTCTTGCAGTCAAGGAGAATGAAAAGAAAATAAAAATGTGGGCGTAAAGTCCAGAGTTAGATAAACGTGCTAACAAGAATTTGAGTCGAAGTATGAAATATTCACTTACTTATATTTTTATTCGGGGTACATATAAATTTCATAAAATGCTAATATAAAATTTCATGATGCTATAAATGCGTTGGAAAAGTTATATCTCTTCGAAATTAGATATTTATAGCATGGCGTATATTTATATAAAGCGGATTATGAAAATGCACAATGAGCTGACAGTAAATAAAATGGCGATTGCGCACAAAATCTTATCGAACAAGAGCATTTCGAGATATACAAGTGCTCTATAATCTATAATCGTTTTGAAAGACTCTTCAGCCTTGGCGATCGAGTTACTCGTAAATGCGGTAACGTGCAAACGCGCTCGGCCAAATGCATTCTCGTTTACCCCGTATAAACCCCTTGATCATCGCCCCTTCTCAATTCGGCATCGATGTTTTATTAAATCCAGTGCGATGTTTGCGATTACGCGAACGTTCCGGGTACGATTTTCATTGTAAAACGCGATAATCGTCGTGCACTCGCGTGTGTCGGCAAATTCATTATTAATTCTCACCTCGGCGCCATGTTATATTCCGTGCAATAAACGAATCGTGTTGTCCTCGCACGTTGTAACGCCCGCGTCGGCGCGAATAATCTGTTCGCGAACGCGACCGCGAGCGCGAGCTCGTTTCTCTCGCATTTTCGAAAATCGTTACGTTTCATGCAAATTCCAGCGCGCGATTTTCCAGCTCGGACCGGCAAACAAGCCGCGTCGCGTCGGTAAGAGAGGCGCGAATATAATCTGCGCGACAGGAACTCGTGGATTACTCGTTATTAATTTTAATAGAATTTCCGCGCGCGCACACAATCATAACGAGCCTGTCCGTGGCCGACATAAATCGCGCTCGCGTTTCTGACCCACGGTTATATTATCACCGCTATCGCGTCGCTTCCGCGTTTATGATGATAAGCGTGTCACGCACCGTTCCGTTGTGCAAACCGTGGCAACGACGATTCGATTAGCCGGCACGATAGCCCGCCTTTTCGATAATTTATAAGGGCGCACGCGAACATCGCCTGGTAGGACTGCGGTGCCGCCGTCTCTACCATGGGTGATCCATCAAATTTGCAAGACCTCCGCTATGTACGCTTGTATCTCCGCGGCAGGTGTGCTCGAAAAGCCTGTGCGAGCTTAATCGATCGATTCTAACTGCTAACTCTGCAATCGGTCGCGCGCAAACGGAATATCGCATGGAATATTAAAATACATTTGGTTGGGTGAAGTCGCCCGCCGGGATAGTATATATTCCTATCTCACAACCTATTAATGTGCTTATTTTATAAAGGACAAATATGTTCCGTCGTTTCTCCTACCGGAATAGACTTCTATTGAATATATTTTATAGTTGATTTTTTAACAGCAAAAATTCAATAGTATCAAGTCGTCATTTTTACCAATTTTTTAATCTTTTATATCGAAATCGAATTATTTTATATTTTTATTATATTTAATTTAATTTAAAGTTAAATTGGATTTCTGTTAAAATTTTATTTAATATTACTTTTATATCTATTCTCCGTTGACAAAAATATGATTTTAAGTTTATCAAAAAGAATCCAATGTTAGTAAAAATAATAAATGTAATAGTCAAAGGGCACTGCGTACATTAATCTTTTGTATCTTTTATCGATATCGAAGCTAGAGATGCGGCGAGAGATTATTGCGTGCCTATTTTGGTCACTTCGTAGCAACTGCTAAAACGTGCCATGAAAATAAACGATATAGTATCCCGAACGTGGCTTTCGAATCAGTACACCCTTAGTACGCCCTAGAAATCGACATTTCCCGACGAGAAGGGAACGTTGATGACGGCTACTGTTTGCGAAGGCTATCGCTTGGTTTCCACGACAGCATTTTCTATATAGAATAGGCTGGGTGGAACCAATGGATGCGGAGAGATATGTATTATGCATGTGACTGGTTGATCCGTGACCCTTGCCTTCTCATAGCCCTTCTTTTATCCTTACTTGCTCGCTCCTAGAGTGGCTTCGTCGTATAAGCGACTACTATTTTTTTTCGGTGAGCTACCTAAATATTTAAAGGCTTTTATCGTGCATTGGCGAGGCATACGCGTTCAATAGTATATAGTTTAGTATATATAGTACATTTAGTATAATATTATAATATATTTAATTATTATAATATATTTAGATGGCGAGGTGAGCTTAGGTCGGCAAGATATCTAGTAAAAAATCGTGAAGAAAACTTTTCGCGGGTCATGGAAGTGAATCTATATATTACGAGATTATATTTCTGAATAATATTCGAGGACATTGGAATGTACCATCGGTTTCCATCGGTAAGATATGCAAAAGTATTATGTATCGAGCCAGAAGACAGGCAGATTGAAAGCAAAATAATGTATTATACCCTGGATTATTTCCAATATTGACGATAGGGACACAGGAAATTGAAGAGGGATATACGTTACTGTAACGGTGAAAATATGATGATTTATCACAATTTAACTGTGAAATATTATATATTTTCAACTATTCTTATTCAGTCAATTTAAATAATGCAAATGATATTACGCCATCATTTATCAAATAATTATGTAATTATTATTATTGAGATTTTCATGATTGGCTTCATTAAAATTATATTAGATTGACCTAATTAGCACAAGATTTTCCTTAGAGGAAGAATCTGCGTTTATGCGAATTACCGAGGAACGGCTAGATAATGGCGTACCGCACACAAGTAAGGAAAGAGGTCCATTGGTGAGAATCGCGAGGTCATTAAAACTTTGCATTATTTAGACTTCGGGTTAAATTACAAGTCGCATTCTCCCTTGGCCTTCGCTAAGAGGGCAGAAATGCGTCACGGTATTCTCTTTAGCCGCAACAAAATGAAAGTTTGTGAAACGTTTCTTTAAAAACTCGCCGCAGCTTTTTTTGCATTTCTTGCATCTTATGGTACAATATTAATTTAATTATATTAACTTTGAAATAAATTTTCATGTAATGCGTATACATATATATATAATACAAACATCTCTTTATTAACAGAAAGTTCTTTCATTATCGATTCAAGAGATTCATGATACATTATAAAAAGGATCTACCTGCAATCTAATTTGGTTTGGCCGCTCTCTGACTACGCATATTTAAGTGGATATAAAGTAACTTGAGGGATCCTCAGCTCTCATGCGGCACGAGTAGCATTTACATTCTGTATCCGGCGGTAATCATCTCGAGCCCAAGATCCTCTGTTGAAAATTTATTCCGTGTAGGATACCTCTGACTCTGAGGATTATGTGGTTGCATCAAAGTTAGAGTCAAAACCATTACGGCGGTCGGTGATGAGGCCCATTCGGACGACAAGGGACAGAGAAGGGAAATTCTCTTGTCAAGTCGATCGGTAAGGCACGGGCAATGAATACGAAATCGTTGCTGGCGATTAAAGGGAAGGAGACGCAAACGAATTCTCTCACACAACCGGAGATTGTTGACGGGTAGCAGGCGTCATAAAACGCAGATAGTGAGAAGCATTCGCGGGACGGCGCGTTGAAAAATGACGAATTAATGCACGTCCCATCCATATTCATTTGCCGATTAGCACGCGGAACCTCGTTAAACTTCTCGCTCGCGAAAGATACGCGATAACGACGGCACGCGGTCGTACGGCAATGGAACGTCGCGCTGTGTGGAATCCGAACCGCGATATTGCACATCGCAATGCCGTGGATGTCGGGCTGTGGATCGATTTTCGTTACGGCCCGGCACCCTGCCGCGCCTTCTACATAGGAACTCGGAATATTCGTGAAAGTGTTCTCGTCACCTTAGACGGTTTCCGTGTCATGTCGTGAATATTACTGAGATGTACTACTGGTTCACGGCACAGATTGCTCGTCTCTCAGCAAGTCATATATGTATCAAAGATTGGTACGTATGTGGATATTTCCTGTGCAAAGAAAAAAGCTGTACAGATTGTTGATTTTATCTAAATTTTTCCAAGAGATGCGAGAGTACGTATGACATATTTTAAAAAATTTTTTTATTTTTATATAGGTATGTTACATTTAAAGTAATTGATTGTGTTGTTGATTTTATTCTCTTTACAGACGATTATATTTACAAGTTACAAATATGAAGTTTTACTATGCTTTTTTGAAAAAGCCAAATTTGTTGAAGATTGCTGAAGAATGTATAATTCACAGAATATATCTCGGTATTTAAAAAAGTTTTGAACATTTGACAAAGTTTCGTTCTCGTTATCGTATTGCAAGTTTTTTTCTCTGGATTTTGACGAAAACTTTTACGGATATTTATATTTTTATTCAAACGCCATATAATTTCAGAGAGTAATTATAAAAGATTATAAGTTTGCGAAACAGCCGCGATAGTAAAATGAACAGAATAGTAGCGGGGGTATTATTCCGCTCGCTGCTACATCCTTCCAGATCCCCCGACCATAAAAAACTAATTTATTCTCAAGAAAAGAGTGGTAAGGCCAGAGGGAGATGAGGAAGGGCATGGTCGGCCTCGTGTCCTCAATGGCCCTTTCGTAGGCTGCACCGTTTCGTACTGCAGCCGAGTACGTAGGTATATCATTTTAAAGACGTGCCGCGAAATAAGTTTCTAAGTAGTCTGCCGAGAGTTTCGTCAGGACTGCGTTCCCGTCTAAGTAGTTACCAAGTAGTTTGTGCTGCCGGAGTCAAGCCCTCCCCGATATATTATGCAGGTGCGGGGATACTCCACTTTTCTTCGCGGTCTCTCTCTCTCTCTCTCTCTCTCTCTCTCTCTCATTCCGTCCTGATTTTGTTCTGCGTTTCTCTTCTCTTTCTTCCTCCTCTCGCTTTCCTTCCACCCATCCGGATACTACCTGCTCGGCGTTCTTATTCCCGTGCCTTCCTGCCTCGTCCTACGCGCTTGTTTCTTCTTTCTTGCCGTAGTAACTATAAACTTTATCAACAAACTTTGACCGCGAACGCTTGTAACGAGGTGTTAGTACCGAGATATCGCGTAGGAAAACCCTCAAAAAAACGCTATAGAAACTTTCGAGGCGGAACGAATAAGATCCTCGTGATTCGCTTGTTTGCGATACAAGTTATTATTCTATTAGAAAAATTGCATCCCGAGGCGACACAGATTTTCTTTGTAAAATGAGTAGAAGATGCCGCGTTTCAAAATTTATTTACTGCTTACGATGATGTTTCAAGCAGATGGCACAAAAAAGGGGAGCGAAACCTCGTAGGGGATGACATAAATGAAAGACGGTTGAGAGATAAATAGGACCTTTCCATCCGGCAATGGTATCTTGGCGGTCAGCCATCTGGCAGTGCTACACTTTTATTTTCGACGTGAAAGTTTAAATGGTGGGTTTGCCGTTGCTGTTTCTTCCGAGATTGACGCCACTGCTGTGCTTAAAAGCACGCAGCAGGGAGTAAAAGTATACTTATTTACCACAGTAGCACTCCTGCTGCCGGCCAATCGTAAGTCACAAATTGCTGACTTCCATCACGAGTTCCATGTGATTTATCACGGAAGTAACGGCGAAGGTTCCGACCGTAATAAGTGAATTTTTATTATTCAGAGAAATAAACGAGCAAAGTTTAAAGCCACAAGTAGGTTTATTTGTACAAAAATTAAACTTTTTTTCATATTCATTCTGTTAGTTCGTCTATTGGGAGAATGTGAAATTTCGATAATTCATTTTTGGACAATTGAAGAATGTCGATATGAAAAAAAAACTTCATTGATATAAATTGAATTGAATAGTACCGTCGCATTTTTTTTTATCGTAGATATCGGGGGAAAAAAGATAATCGAATTGACCTGATTTTCATTGTGTACATCGAACGAGTGCGCAAACGTTGATCCACAAACGATGTTTCCTTTCACTTCGCGACTCGTTGTTGTGTTTCTTCGCAAACAGAAATCACTCATGGAAATTCGCTGTTTTCGTTCTCTCATATTTACCACAATCCGCGAATTAATTAGGTGTACACTCGAGCGACCAGACGAAGCGATGTTTACGAGAACGCGACAGGAGCTCAACCACCAAATGAACCAACTATCGAATATTCGTTTTGCTATTCTTTTAATTTCGTGACTCGTCGGTGGAACAGCTAAACCCTACGACGGTAACATGGAAATGCGAAAACGAATTCCGTCTGAACGTCGCCACTATCGTCGCCAAAGAATTTACCTCGAAGGAATTCAAATATATACTAAGCATCTCGACTCCCGACCGGTAACCCTTTCCTCACACCACCCACAATCCAACAACCTTGGCGCGGCATGAAGCTCCATTTACCTCGGTTCAACCCCCTACCGTTATAGACGAACCACAGTGCGTCCGCAGAATCCCGCACTATAGAACATTGCCGGCTCGATTTGCCATGTAAACGATAAATTAACGAGAACTGTCGATCTCGTTCTCATTTATACATTCTAAGAATTGCTTCGTATCAGTGAACATCTCTTCATGTTCTTCTTCAATTAGTAAAATTAATTATCGATAGAAATAAATGATGTACAATAGTGAAATACATAGCGCAAAATAATAAAACGTTGGAGGAAATAATAAACGTTAAAGGAAAGTTAATTATTTGTTCCATAAAATTTGTAATTACAAAAATATCGAAAATAGTATATATAAAAATATGTACAATAGAAATTGTGATAATTATGTACAAATAAGTTTTATAATCTAGAAATTTACACGTCATTTGCACGTGATAAAAATATACATAATAAAAACTGTGATAATTACAGGATGAGGTTTTACAATTTAAAAATTCACACACGTTATTCACATTAATAAATTTTTAAACACTTTTTTGCACAAAAACGCGCATAATAGTATTTACTTGACGTTTTACGACGATATCAAAATTAGAAGATAAAATATGAATACATTTCTGGCATACACATCCATATACACATCATACTTGCACATGCACTAAATGTTGGTTGAGTTATTGTATTCGGCAGTAAGGAATATTCGCGTGCTTTGCATCAAGCTACCGAACTGCAAGCTGCGCTTTCATTTTGTGCAATTCCGTTTGCATATAGACACGATCCTTGGTAACTGTTCCATGTTATACTGAATTTACGATCTTTGCGGTAAACGTTATTCGGGGTAAGCTCCTTCAACAGAATGTACTTATGTATGAAATTAGTTTTTTTGCTAAAAAAATATTTTAACATATGACGTATTGAAACATATTTCTTCCCATTTAAATATATTTGGATTGTATGAGATACTTGATGTGAATATTTAAGGATGACACCATGTCTTGCAAATTTTTCAATGTTTTTTTATAATATAGTAAGAATATATTTATAAAACTTTTCTTACGAAATTTTATTAGATAATATACAGACTGTAAATTCGAAATGAAGAGAAAAATATACAATTTTATAATCACAAAGAATACAATTGCATTTCTCTGAATACATTACGAAGGCAGAAACTATTGAAAACTTTGAATCGTGTGGTGCAACTTCGAGATGTCTTCTATATATGTCTTCGAGTTTATATCCCAAATACATATGCGAAACCATACACTTCCGGAGGCACGCTACTTCAAACATAACGCATATATACACGTTAGACACGTTAGACAGTGCATGGAAATTCAGTACACGTGTTACTCACGCGGAAGTCATACATATTACTGCGATGTGAAATAACTTAACGAGACGTTACTCTATTTCGTTAATAAGTTAGCCTAAAATATTAATAATTTTATGAGTTTAATTCTAAATTTATTACAAATTTCTTTAAAAAGTTATATAGATTGTAATCTGAATTACAATTGAGATCTTCTTTAAAATGCTTTGATAAATGTACTATTATGTACTATATATAAATGTAATCATTTTTTTCTGTCACGTAATACATGTCTATCGAATATTTTCACTTACGTTAACAACATCGAAATCACTTCAACCGTAACCAGGATGCAAGACATGTCAACGTCAATCTGATGAAGTCTCGCAACGCCTTACGATAGCTAAGTTAATCTGTTCGAAGCTCTCCTCGCATACTAAACAGCCTCTTAGTGCGAACAAGATGTTTTACTGAAGTGCCGCTGCACAAGCTACTTAGGTATGTAACACTGCGTCCCAAGTTCGTGCACGTCTTTAACACCAAAGCAGCTGGAAAGACTTACAAAATTGTCCCTCTTTACGTTTCGGCATAATATTTCCCGCATAATATTTAAATAGCGTAATAGCGTAATTGTTAATATCTTATAAAAATCATTTGTATCTAAAATTAAGATAGCTTCGCGATTATTATACGTTTAAAATTATTCTGTATAAAAAGTATAAAATCTAAGGTAAAAAAGGTCTTTTGATGTGATGTCAACAATTAAAATTAATATGTTATTTGCACACTTTTCCATGGATGCGGGTAGAGAAGCGAATGTGCAAAACCACGTACATTTGCATATAAAAAATCAGAAAGAAGCAATATGCGGGGGAAATGCAAATATTCACTTAATCTATTCAAAGCTACTGTTCCACAGAGATTGACAAAAACCCCTGTAGCCATTTAACAAAGAATACGTTTCTTTTTGTCTCTACACCGCTCATTGGCCGTTTTTCCTATATCGTTGCTCTTTCAAAAGCTATTCTTTGTGGATTACATTATCAAACAGATGTGTGTATGTTGCATCGTATCTACCGTGTACCTGTCGAGTTAGAGATGGAACGATAAAAGAACAAAGGAGGCAGAAAATAAAATGGCCTCCGCTTAACGAAGGCAGGGTGTGCCGTGATTGATTCACCCTGTGATTGATAGAGAAATCTGGAAGCCCGGGGACAGAGGCATTCATGTCCCATGGCTACTGCTATAACGTATGGTAGACTGATAGTGATGGATCATAGTGGCAAAAGTTCTTGTTAAAGTGACTATTCGACCAGGTAATAGATGCTGCGCAACACGAGGTATATTGGAACTGTTTTGTAACGGTTTTTAACAGTTTCTTCAAAGAGTTGGTAGCAGATAAAATTAATTGAATTTTTTAAAATGTTTGACCATTTTTAAAAATATTTCCGAAAAAGAATTACATCGATATAGGTTGTAGTTTTAATGTTACATCCATGTTTTGTAGATGCTTCATTGCTAAGACAATATTGTTTGTCATTGTAGTTTGTAACTATCACGTTCGAAAATATGATATAAGTTTTGCTGCTTCGTGACTCTTAAATTTTGAAAGAACTTGCGTGAATCGTCATCGTAGGCAGGAGTTCGTTTTTCATCCAAAACACGTTCTCATATATGTCGAAGCGTTACGTGAGCCCGATATTTCGTCCCAATAAAATCGTCATGGTTGATGACAGCACCATGAGAGAAATAGAGTGGCGGGGAAAGTGGCGAAGGGGAGGTGCGACAAGGCTAGGTATAATCCGCAGCTCGTTGCGAAATAAAATATTCCATCGATCAACGTCAGTCAAACTACAGCGATCGCCAATTTATTCTAGCCAGAGTCATGCAAATGATCGAAATTCTCGATAATCAATCAGGTACAGCCCGCCAACTATTAAAAACCCGTCATCTAACGCACCGCATCTATTGCATGATCGAGCCAGCACGCCGTCCACGGTCGTAATCATGCGACTGCATTTTATTTCGTTCTAATCTAAACATCATTAAAAAGAAAAAAGTATTTCCGCGATTAATTGCGCCGTCTCGCTACGGTGGTCGATCCGTGATTTTCTATGCTGCGATAAAAATACCGTAGTGTGAAGTTTATTAGAAAAACACTAATTTTCTATTTCATATTTTAAATCTAACTTGTAAATACTTCGCAGAAAAAACATTAATATTGAAACAAAAAATATTTGAAAAAAAAATATTTTAAGCTTTTTTAAAATAATAATTAAATAAATTAGTAATTAATCTAATTTGTCAAGTAAGCGCATTGTTCAAGTTACTTATCATGATTATAAGATTTTTAATAAATGCACTCATTTATAAAAGCCTTGAAAGAAGTTTTTAAAAAATTTTTATGAGTCCAGTAGGAATGTTATTGACTATAGCTTATGAATAATGTTTGCGTTGATCTAGATTCTTGGACAATGCGAACTAGACTTCCAAGAATTATATGTATGTTTGTAGGAAAACGTTAATCATCTGATTGTTATGTTGATGGCTTGCAATAGGACGATTTGCCATAAATCGTTTCCGAGAAAGTCACATGTAAAAAGTTGACATATCATTTATAAAAAGGTGGAATCATTTAGGTGTGAATCAGAAGCATCTGATTAGAACAAATGTATACAAAATGGGTACATTGTCAACGATAATTCTCAATTTTATTTTTCCAGTGCGAAAATTTCATACATATAATGCGAACATACTTCTAATCTTAAAAAAATTAATGATACTTTGTAATTTTAATTAAAAAAGAAAATATTGTAAAGTGATATTGATATTTTAGTTTTAAAGTATTGATTGTTTTATAATAGAGTGAAACATTAATTTAGATTACTTTTATATCTTCTTCCTTTTTTTTTTTTTATTATTTATACAAACATCAATAAAATCACAGGGATTTGATCTATTAATATACATTACATTTAAAGATTTGATACTATAATAATGAATTACTAATGAATTACTTTAAAATCACAGGGATTTGATCTATTAATATACATTACATTTAAAGATTTGATACTATAATAATGAATTACTAATTGAAACTAAAATTTATACTAGTAAAATTTTCAAATAATTTTATAATCATTTCAATCAAATCGTTTTTTTTAATCAAGTTTTTTATGTACTTTTTTATACTTAGTATTAAATAAACATCGGTGAATATCATTCTGAAAAGACATTTAAAAGTGATTTATTTAACAATTACATTGTCGATCAAAGTAACGTTTTCACTGACATTTGCAACTATCTTTATTTTTAATTTATAATTTGCCCATTGTTAGTCTGTATAAAAAAATATATATCTAAAAAATTCTAATATAAATTCCGTGCACGCAATTTTTCTTTTTAAATTTAATACTGTCGTTACAAAATCCATAAAAAAATTTGCATTTGTTCATTGATATGACTCTATTGCTAAAATATTGACATAATATATGCTTAACAGACATTTTCCATATTATATTATATGATATAATTTTAATGAATGAATAAACTATCTTCTTATTATAAGTTTTCTAATTTAGTTCTTCAACTTTATCTTATTATAACAGACAGTTATTTGGTTAAAGAACACTACAAGATCTCATTTTTACTTATCTTATCTTACTTTCATTTTATTTCATTTAGGAAATAGTAAAAATTTCTTATATTAGACGTGGCAAGCAGTAATATAATTCTATGAAAAATTTTATATTTTTAATTAATCGTAATTTTATGTTCTATATAAATCTGTATTAGATGTTGACTTGTTGAAATTTAATAAATAAATCATACTTTTATTATGCAATTTTATTATTTTAGAGAGAATTTATTGAAATAATAATGTCCGCGATTGTTGATTAGCTCTTTCATCGAAGATTCTAACTGGATCGATATTTCTGAGATCTCCGATTTCGTCTTTGTTAAAGCGATGGGAGAGCCTATGGGTGCCTCTAAGACCAAGACCGTGAGAGATGAGGGGTATTATGGCTCAAGCCTATCGGATAAATGGGGATTCACGCGTCGTTAATACCACACTGCTACCCTCGAATCTACACAGGGGAGCAGATGGCATCGATTAATCGGCTAATTACTCAAACATTAAATTCACGATACGATTTAATTAAATGAAGGTTGTTGTATAAATGCATATGCTCACCCTTTGCTTTTCTCGTTTTAATCGCTCAGATGTTTTTATGTTAATGTTTTTATGTTTAATGTTTTTATGTAATATAAAAAATATGTTTTCTTTTTATGAATATTAAAGACTCTCGATCAGTTGTTATCATTTTAATATTATAAGTTAATAAGTAGATGTTGAATAATAATAGAATATGGTATTCGAATATGATCGTGTGTCATGTTATATTTGCCATTGCGATTTAATTAAGAAACTTGATAACGTTTATTTACGATAAATACATAAAAAAATTTGTACATTAATAAACAATACAAAATAACTTTTTTAGAATGATATTATACAATTTTAAAATTCATTTTAATTAATTAATTTTAAGCCGAACAATTTGCTTGTTTTCTTTAAATATTTTTAATATTTATCATATTAATTCTCATATTCTCTGTATATTTAATTGATTGCACAATTTGACATATAATTGCATATCATAAAATAAGTGAATATTGTGTGCGTAACATAGTTCAATGTAGTCACATAATACGGCCAAAATGTTTTAATTTGAATATTTTTTTACCCAGAACACTTGCATACTATAAGCTTACCATTGGAAAATATTGAATAACATAGTCTCATTTATCTGGAATTTATCGGAAAATATAAAATCGATTATATCAATTTAAGTTAATATTAATAAAATTTTTAATGTTTGGAAAAGTGGCTTTTATTATCATTAATTTAATTTAATATACTGCTGGACAATGCAATTATGTCGTTGAATTTACTCATTTTTGCCTTATTAATAAATGAATTTGACAAGTAATAAAATTTTCCAGTCGCCAACGTTTGAAAATTGTAGCATATCTGCACACGGAATATAAAATTATAACGAACTATAAGTCTAGGGAAGTCTTTTAATAGAAATTTAAAGAGTCTTGAGATGTTCTTTAATTATTCTTAGCACAATAAAGGCGCAAGAACGAATAAAGACAGCTTCATAGAATAAATGATAGACTTTGCGTTGGACTTTGTTACTTTATTTATGTTCAATGACTTTTATGGATCAAACATTATAATTATATATTTAATATAATTATATAAAAGTATATTGACATACAGTATATATATATTGACAGACAGTAATTGTCAGTTTTTTATTCACAAATTATCTCTATTAATGTTAAGCAAATTTATTCATATTATATATATATATATATATATATATATATATATATATATATATATATATATATATTTATTTATTGCAATAAATTTTATTTATTAATTTATTGCAATATATATATATTGCAATAAATTTGTGGCACTTTGAAAACAGCTTCCATAAAATTATAAATTTAATTGTTCTAGTATTAATGTTAATATACGAGTCAGTATATTTTCGCGTGATAAATGAGACACATCTCTCCATCGCAAACACATTATTCGGCAAATTGTACGGATGATTCATCACGAATGGTAATTTTCTCGATCAATAAATCCGAATCGTAAGACACTTTTTCTACGTTCAGTTGAAACTATGATTCCTCGATTACGCTGTAAATAATACAATAACGTGAGGTATATACATTTGGTATTAGTTGAAAGCTGCTTAATATTTTAGCATGTTTATTATAGCGGTTTAACGGTAACCGATAGTTTACTCGGAAATTTGGACCTAAATAGAAAAATCGCGTTTCCGCGTGGCTTGCATGCCGAAATGTACTCGGCGTTTGCGTACACATAAATACGTAATGGATGTCTACTACGTCACTTACGAAGACATTTAAACGGTTGCCCGCATGTTGGGCATGCGGGCTCCACCCGATAGCAATTTACATGACCGTAAGCAAATATTCTGGATGTATTGACTGCCGAATATTATTTGCAGTTAGCGGTGTCTAACGCTGACGCAATTCCATTGTAGACATATTCACGTGTAGAGAACCAGTTGGTATAGCCGCGTAGCCAATGATTAATTACTTAACGCGTTATGTCGACAAAAATAATGCGTGCCAATAAAAGCGGCCATTTAGCAATGAATTTTCATTAGTTAAGCTATATCACGAATACGTATACATACTTCATATTTGCACATTCATCGACTTCTGCTGCGTATTTTATATTCTTGCTGAATAAATATAGAATGTTTATTATTTTACATATGATATACTTTTATATGAATATATGATGTGCGATGTTAAATATTACGTCGGAAATTAATAATTTCTATTTTTGCGTTCTATTTTTACGATGATATGTAAAGATACGCGCGCTGACTTTTTTTGGAAATTAATTATCTTTGTAAGCATAAAAATTTATCTTTTTTCCTCTAGGAACAATTGTTACTGATTTCATATCATTGACATTAAGCAAAACGGTAAATCATTCTTCGATAAAACCGCATTGATTTGTAATAATGATTAATTATACAATGTACTTTATAACACCAATCAAAGAATATTATCGGAGTTTATGCGTGTTTATTTTCGAGGAATGAGCAAACACGAACGTGTTTGCTGAATTTTATGGCGCGGTAGGTTCGCGAACGCGAACGAGCCAGTGCTACATGGCGTATTCGATTTTGCTGCGGTCGTCATTGAATTAATGCCAACGGCGCAAGTAGATACGAAGAACGGATGCAATCAATGTCGCGGTCGTTAATGTACCGTCTAAACTAACTGCGTCTGCAAGCGCCGACCACAGTAGTCGGAAGTAATTCCTTTCGAGAATTTGCGAAGGGGTAGCGTTGTCCGCTTAGACTTACATTAGCGCGGCTTATGTACGGAGTTAACGTTGATTGCGTTCACGCGCGACGTTTACTTAGCGATGCTTTCGTCAACTAGGGAGATATTGCACGTGAGACAATAACTTGACACACACACACACACATAGTTACGGCATATACACGCAACGTCTGTTGTGTCTACGAAAATTAAAGGTTTGATTGATGATTGCAGCTTTTTTTTTTTTTATTTCGATCCAGCATTGGAATGAACGTTTTTCTCAATTGCACCCCACATACATTTTTTACACATTTCTTTTGATTGATAGACTCAAATCGTTTAAAAAAAGAATTATTTTAAAAAAAGCAACGCCATGATTATTTGACGAGTTAACTTGACAATTGCGACATTTTATAATCGATATTTTCTTATTCAACAATATTATATATATGTGAGATCGAAGAATAATTTCGTAATTGATATCTTTAATAAAACGAAATATTTGTAAATTCTTCAAAGGATATTGTCGATTTATACATAATCTTCCATAAAGGAAAATTAATAAAGCGCTTCCTTTTTTGTTACAGTTTTTATAGCTTCAATTAGAATTGCATGATTACAAAGTCGCTGATAAAATCGAGATATACAGATCGGATCATAAAAGTAACGAGTGCACAAATGTTGCCAATTTCCTCCTTGGATGAGCAAAACAGATGCTTGTCGTTGATGATTGCAACTTTTTCTTTTTTTATTTCGATCCAACGTTGAAATGAATGTTTTTCTCAATTTACACTCAGCATACGTAACATTTTGGAAACGCGTGAATTTAGCTGCATTGGAAATCATTTCATTACTACGATACAATACTTATACTTTATGACTTTATTGTCGTCGAAGCATCTCACAATCTTGACCACATTTATTCCACAGAATTACAGAACATATCGTGAACTTTTGTTTCGAATCGATGCAATATTAAGTAAATAATTGATTTCCCTTTTGAAAAGACAATTTTTTCATCATTCTGAATTTTGTGTCGCTTTGGAACATGATTAAATTAAGATAATTAAATCGAGAATAGTCTGAATCATTTCTTAATTGATCCAACTATCCTTTTTTTATCAATTAAAAGTAAAATACAATTCTAATAAGATATGGAGTTACCGTTATATTACAGAAGCTTGTTCAAGTTATCTGATTATAATCATTGCGCAGAGATTTAATTTTACGATTTTACGCTACTTTCCCACGACCGCGATCAGCGGTAATCATACCGGTGTAAATAGCAAACGAAGGCAATCAATTGCCAATTGAATGGTCGTTCCCTACAGTACGTCAATGTACGGCATCGTCACTGCAGCTATCTGTCGACTCACCAATTCCATCAGGCCGAACCAGCCAGCCGTTGCCGCCTCATGTGCGACGATTATTTCGCTTGGCAGTCGCTGTACTCGGTAAAATCCCATTAAAATACCAGCTCATTGCGTATTATCACTGGAAATGTGATTAGCGTGTATAAGTATATACATGTATAAGACAGCGTTGATGGCACTTTGGCGTTGTTACACGGCCACAACAATGCTGTTTATCTGATATCATTGTTGATTTCGTTGTTGTTTCTTTGATAACCGTGCTTAATTATCATACATTGTGAATATAATTCTGAATATAATGATACAGTATGTCTTTTTATAATGTAATGAAATTTTTCAAAATTCATACATGTAAGAGAACTCATTATTCTAAATTATTACAATAATATTTTTCCCTGTATTAAAATATTAATATAAAGTAATAAATAAAGGGGTTACGTGTGCGTGATAATGAGCATTTTTTAGGCATATTTTTAGTTTGAATTTGTTGTTTAACGCATCACAGTAGAAATAGCAATGCATAGCAATTTATATAAAATATTCAAACTAATTATACAGAAGAAGTGAAACGATCGACTATTCGAAGCACTTGTTACAAGCGCTCGTTTGAAGGCCACTTACGCTTCATTGCGCAGGCAGCGGTTTGAAGTAATCGCTATGTAAAAATTTGCGAGCCACAAGAGAGTAACACGCGGCTTTTAAGCATTCGCCACGCCGTGAAAGCGCCCGTGAGTTTAAGAGAGAAAATTCATTGCCGTTAAGCGTGTTATAAACAGCTCCCCAAGTAAGAAGATGGATGCGATAAAAAGAAATCTCTGCGTCGCTCGTTTCGCAGTTATTAACGAAAACAACGAGAGTTCTCTGTGGCAATGTTCATTAGATAATTAGAAACTCTGTACTTTTAATAAGCTTTCTTTCTTCCTTCAACGATATCGCAAGACAAATTCATTTCGGCTAAAAAAAATCTGTCTAGATCACGATAGAGGCGAATAACTATTAACAATCCACCGATATAAATCCATCGTAAAATAGTTTTACTTTTCCGAGTGGTCATCGTAATCGATGCGTTAGCGACTTTCACGCTTTATTTCCAACGAAAATATATATACCGCGCTCTTTCTCTCTTCGTCTCCGTCGTTCTCCGTCGCACCTTTCTCCATTACTATCAATTTAATCTCTCGCTCCTAGCTGTGCGTCTCTTAATCCGTTTCGTCGTATTTCCCGCGCTCGTTTACGTGCTCCTTCTACAGCACACTTGGCACCGTCTACGAACGCCAATTCCGTATCTCAGATTGGCTGTTTCGTTGCATCGTAAAGTTGCATCCAGCCCGTGCGAGAGGCGCTTATTTAAACGACCGTAAAGATCGCAATCGCTAATGTTTCCCGATAAAAAGAAGCGTACGTGCATTACCTGCGAGTATGAGATTTCATCATTGCTATCGACCACACGCTTTTATCCCGCGTTTCTTTCACAGCGCGATACTTCGATACTTCGCGTCTAATATGGTTGCCCGGGCATTGCATACACACACACACACACACACGCGCGCGCGCGCGCGCGCACGAAACCATGTGCGTCCGTACGTGAATGCCTTTTCCACTTCACGGCAAAGCGCATCGAATCGGAAAGTATACCGGCGAGCACACGAGGCTAACGGAAAAGTCGAATTATCGTTGCTAGCATGCTATCGAATGGCTTTCCAATCTAAGGACGTGCTGTGCGAGGATTTCTCGCGAGCTTTTAACCGACAAATGAATTCGAAGAGGCAGGCGGCATTCTGGGATATTGTCGTCGATCCCGGACGGTACAATTTCCATGAA
Source organism: Pogonomyrmex barbatus (assembly GCF_055798465.1). NCBI lineage: Eukaryota > Metazoa > Arthropoda > Insecta > Hymenoptera > Formicidae > Pogonomyrmex > Pogonomyrmex barbatus. The sequence continues at coordinate 5,075,093 of NW_028297099.1, read as the reverse complement.
TGTTTTCGAAAGACTCGCAGCCCTGTATGGGATTCCCATTTTGTTCCTTGTCGAGTTTATCTAGGACAGAGCCTATTGCAATCGCTTTAAAAGCTGTAAGATTTGTTTTGTTATGAATACGAAGATCGTTGTCGCGTTAGAGCTTTTACTCACGATTAATGGATGCCGAGGGAAATAGGTAAAATGATTGATCTTCTCGGTGGCATTTTAAATAGAAAAGTTTGCAATTGGTTTTAATAAATTTATCAGCGATTTAGTAACGATTTTACTAACGATTAACTTTGTCTAAAAATAAGGTTCTTAGAAGCAAGATGTTCGCAAATTTCGCTTATCAACGTCAGAGATTAACTGAATTATGAGTGCTATTTATCGTAGAAATATGATAAAAAACAATACAAAAACGGGATTTATTTTTCGGTAACCGTGCGTCAGTAGAGTGCGTGTTATCCCGTGGAAAATAGCATCAATGTTGACGTAAGCGCAGTCATTTTTAATCCTATAGACGACGTAACAGCAATATCGTGTATCGGATCAATCACTGCCAATAAACGGCGCGGTGCAGCGGCGACTGGAAAGCAGCGATCTATGAAATGCATCGATTTCATAGCCAAACAGCGTGTCATGCCCGTCTCGTCGTTTATAGCATCCGACGTTCGCAGACGTGACGGAGGAGGTTCGGATGCAAACGGCGGTGCTGTTCGTAATAACAGAGCGCCGAAAGTCCGGTCTGGCACAGAGATTCTGACCGGTAATTTGAGCCAAAGTCGGAGTCGAAGGATTAATGGAGATGCGGTAGCGCCGGCAAGCATGCCTTGGCATACTGATGGAGCGTCGCAAGAGCGAGAGTTTCTATCGCTCGGAGAAACAGCGGTTTAGTTCAAGGAGGATGTAACAAAGAGGATCGATGAAGCGCCAAGGAGGAGGAAAAAGTTATGCGAGGAGAAGTGTCGTAAAATTCGAACCGAGTCTCTCGCGGATATCTCCTTTGACTTACGTTGGGCCTCCGATGTCGCTTTCTCGCGCTTCGTTTTGTCCGCCGCTCGTTAAAGCTGATATCTAACTTTCGTCGGATGCAAAAGTTCGCTTAGGTATTGCAGTAAAGTAATAATAAAGGATCACCGATCTGGCGACTGTAAAATCGGCACATGGAGCGTTGTCACGCTGTGCCGGCGCCGCGACAGCTTGCCCTGGAAATATTCCCGGATATTCCCGAAACTGGAATCGTAAGCAGGAATATGTAGAATCGACACCATTTTCGGATCGCGCGTAAGATAAGTCGTTACCGATATATGAGAACTACGCGTTTCCGGGTGGATGCGCATCTGTGAGGATAGCGAGTGGCTCAGCAGCGGGATCTGCTGCCAACGAAGGAAAACGATACCGGAAATTGAAAACTGGGTATGATGGAGAATTATAAATAGATAATAATTTTAGCGATGAAGTTGAAGACATATTAAAAAAAGTAAAATTAAGATGTTAGAAAGTTCGTAGGAAATATCGATTAAATTTTACAGAGTGACACTTGCTGTCGCGTTTATATTAAATTTCTAATAAACTTTTGCAATATAATTTGCTAATATTATGATTATAGAAATTCGCTTATAGAAATTCATATCTGTCGCAGTAAAAATTGGTTACATGTTGTCGGGATGTTGCTCAAAATGCTTTTTGAATCTTTTTTCCTTTCATCCTATCGAATCCGCGTGAAATCCACAAATTGCAGGCGAGTATTAAGTTCAAGCTTTATTACAGTAGCAGTTGGAAGCGGTATTATCCTTGACAACTTCACCGCTTCGAGAGGAGATCGCGAGAAATGAAGGCCGATGGAAGAATCACAAGTGGAACTTGCACCAGCGGCGATTGTGGAAGCTTTCCTTTTTCGAAGCCGTATGAAATGGCTTTCGTATTTCTAATATAACGAATTTTCAATGAAGCATACCATTTTACTCGATTAAGCAATATCTCCCATATTATAAATTTAAATCACTTTTTATTACAATCTTTTTAGAAATTTATAAAATTTATAAAATACGATTTTATAAAATTCAATAATTATTTTGTAATCAGAATTTAATAAAAGTTGAATGTTCGTTTATGTCATTTTGATCACTTGATTTTTGTATCATTGAGAAATTTATATCGGCTAGGATATTACATATTATCAATATGGCTTTTTAACTAAGGTTATTTTAGCGCGTAACAATTGACATATATCGCACGTTCTCATTGTCGACCAACTCCAGGTTGCAATCTGAAAAGTATTTGACATCGATATTCTTAGGATAACCTCAGTCGAGAAAGGCAGAAAGTCAACGATCAATGGACAAGTTACGGGCAAACGGAAATCCACCCGAGTGTACAGAGGACCCGATAGATTCCACATCGACGCATTGAAATTCAGAAGCGTCAGTAGCCGTGCGAAAGTCGCGACGGTGCAATGAAAAAGCTCTTCTTCTCTATCGCTTTCCCTCGCGTGTCCAGGGACCAAAAGTCCGCCGCTCGAATCTCCGCAATACGGTTGGGATGGCGGGGAGGGTAGGAGAAAGAGAGATATCCGCTCACTTCGCGATTGGAAACTTCTTGATGCACTACGGATACGTATACTCTAGGCTAGGAAACTGTGCTCGAATAAAGTCGAAAGGGTACCGGGGACTCTTATTTCATTGCGCCTCGTGAAGCGTGCCACGCAAAGTTATGCAGTCTGCCGGAGTGCTATCGGTCGATGTGTCGGCTACTAGTAGGACCTCTCGTAAATACTCGCGCGTATCCAAGAGAGATGGATAACATATTCTAGACACGCCCGACAGCATCGATATCCTTGATCCGTGTGTCTGAGATAGTAGAACTATTTACTGAGTTTACATAATGGGACCTTCGGCGCGCGAGATAGACAGGAGATCGTTGATTCTTGTTTGTGAGGATTACGGTATGTGATAGCGCGTGTCGAAATCTCTTTTGAGCAAAAGGTTTCTCTCTCCCCCTGTCTCCCCTCCTTTCTCCCTCTTCCTCTTTGTAACGGTACAAAGTCACTTTTATTGCATTCACTGGACAGATTGAGATTTACATAAATATGCATATCATGAATTTCGCTATGGGATATTAGCTTGTGTCACGGAAATTCGAGTATACATGTGTATATAATCTGGCAACACATACGCATGTATCATTGCGTTTCATGTTTCACGTTTATATTTCCACATTGCTGACGAGGAACAAATTCGTGCGCTCCCCTAAACACATTGTGACATTACTCTTCCTAATGACTCAAAGCTGGTTTACAAATATCTTACAAGGAAACGCGAGTGAACGCGACGGGGATCCGTTACAGAGACGGCTGAACGTGGCGCAAGAAAGATTACAGAGATTATTCGAGAGTTTCCAATTTGCAAGTACATTCAATATCACACCGTCTCGCCTCTATCGCAAGCGTACGATGCTGCGTGTTGCGATAGGTCATTTATATCCCACATTCCAATTTTGCTTCATTTGCGCAAAAGATTGGACTTTAAAAGAATTCAGCTGACGCGAATACGTTTACGATGCATTCCAGAAAACAATGCAGAAGAGAACAATGATACTATGTAGAAAATGCTTCGTCTTTCTCTAAAAGTCAAATGTTTGACAAGGATGATTTAGGAAAATGTAATTAAGCACGCATTAAGATTATTTTGTAATATGAATTTTTATCATTATCTCTTTTTCTCTTATTGAAAGCAAGTATAGCAGAGGAAGAAATAGTATGGGCCTCATTCAGACATTAAGGATGACTCGTAATGCTTAAAGGAGCATTCCAAGAGAGGAGGAAAGAGAGCGAACTCTTAACTACAGTTGTAATAAAATTGCGAAGCAGCAGCTCGCAAAGTGGAAAGTAGGTGTAAAGAAGGAGGCGAGAGTGGAGATTTTTCGCAGTTACGTCTAATTGTAGCGGCAGGCGAGGCGGCAGAAGCGCACAAGGAGAAAGAAGAAACTTCGTCATGATATTTTCTTGCAATTATGTTCCGAGGCCGGTTACGAGCACCGTGTCGGAACATTCGGTGTCTCCATTGTCAGTTAACTGAGCATCAGGCCGTTGGCGTGTGCGCGCGCACGCGCGCGCAACTCTAAATTAACATTAAAGAGGCACGTTAAAAGCGTCGACTTCGTTAAAGCTTGTCGAGCGTTTCCTGCTGCTTTTGTCCCAGTAATAGAGTATTAAGTAGCCTGAATCTGATAAGGTCATTTCTGCAGTCGCACCGTCTTGCCGAGTTGCAGAAAAAAATTCAGCTGCCGAGTTGAGGCAGCCGGCGAAAAAAAAAGGGGGGAACCCTAACGTTCGAGACAGGATCGAGCTTAATTTAAATTAGATCTTATCCGTGACGCTATCGATCGCACGCGTATACGCGGGAGCGCCGTTCCTCTCGAAATTCCTCGCGTTTTCGCGCGCATCTCATTTCGCCGGGCGAAACGAACCGACAAAGTTCCCGGCGCCAACTTTTGCGTAGCGCGAGTTTTACGAAGAAGAGCTCAGAAGTTTTTCACCCCGTGAGCGGCAGAGCGGATTTTCTTAACGCTTAATTACTTCTGGACTCCGCGAACATACGGCGTATTTCGTTCGATAAATCAGTCAAGTCTTTGCCGCTTCCTGTACCATACTATCATACACATTTATATTCTTGAGATAATTTTAGAAGAATATGAATAACTTGGTTCACAGTGACGTATTTGATTAAATAATAAAGCCACCAGAGGAATAATCTGTGCAAAGTTCAAAAAATATAAGTCCAAAATATTTGATATTCCGAATATTTGTATAACTAAATCGCTCATTTAATCGATTAAATCAATTCGGATCTATCATTAAAAGAGTGATTGAATTTTAGGATCAAAAGGAATTTGTTAGTAACGAGCGAGCGGGATGAGTGATCGTTTGAAGCAGGGAATAAATTTAAATCAAGCTTTATCCGCAGCGCTATCGATCATGACCAGCTTTCGGAATACTTAAGGCTTTGTTCGCATTTAATTTCGCCGTCAGCCTCAACTTTTTTGCGGGAAGTTTTGATCCTGCGTGTGCCGAATTTCTTAAGTCTCAGACTCCTTTTTGTTGAAACGGATACGTGATATTTGCAGTTTTATTCCTATGTTACTTCAAATTTCTTTAAATTCAGACCAATGAATTTTATGTGTTAAATATTATGTCTTAAATAAATGTAGTTATTAAAGGAGCTAAATTGAAAAATAAGAGAGACGAAAATACGTTTATTTAATTTTAAAAAATCAATTTAAAGCATTATCTCTATAATCCTCCTTTTGTATTATTAAATCTGGAATGACAATTGTGCTTATGAAATATGTTTATTATAATCGTTATAAAATCGTTCGAAGCATATGACAATAGGGACCGCAAAAGATCGTTATCACTTTAAAATAATTTACCTTAAACGACAGGAAAGAAAAACCTGTCTGAATTGGGTTACCCCATTGAGGAATGAAGGATCACGAGAGAAAAGATAAGAAGAGAACCAAGATCTCGCTCTCTACGGGGTTAGAAACGAGACGAAACACCGATAGCTTCCGAGAAGCCGAGTTGCGAGGATCTGAATCAGCTAGGAAAAGTGTTTAGGGTCACAGGATGCGCCCGACTGCACCGGCAAATGAGATCGACTGAAAACTCTTCGAGAACCATCCAAACCAATCCTCCTGGTGGAATGTATCACTTCGGTGTAGACGCGCACGATTAATGGGTTTCTCTTGGAAAAGGATCTCGTTTACGTCGGAGAAAAGTACGATAGAACCGACAGGCCAGGCTGCTACCGATTTGGCTTAGGAAAATGTGTTTTTTTATTATACAAACATTCTTATTTTGCGATGAGAAATCTCTCATCTTTTTCTATGAAAAACTATCGATTATCATGATATCATTTTGTTTGAATCATTATACATATAATAATATAAATAGAAATGACCAAAATTAATACGTCCTTTAAAAAAACATTAATTTATTTATCAATTTGAAAAAAAAAGAAAATTTTTATAGAAATACAGTTATTTATATAGAATTATCGTAGAAATTAATAATTTATAATATATTTACAAAATTTTTATGTAAAATTTGACATTTTTTTAGAGTGAAACTAAGTCTCTTAGTTTTGCACTATATAAAAGTATGCACTATATAAAAATAGTGGCAAAGTAATCGGTCCCGAGTCGGAAAATTTATTTAACGATTGATGAATCAATTTACCGTAACTTTTTCGTTGCCTAATGGCCTTTACTTAACCTAACGCACAATTTACAATCCAAGTTTCTATTGGACTTCCAGCAACGTGTCCAAGTTATGTTTGTTAGGCGTAACGAGCGGTTGCCTTGAAGTTTGTCCGAGGCGAAAGTCCCATAAAGTCGTTAAATTATAACGGGAGCACTTCCACGGACATTTCCGAATATCCGAGAATTTCGCTTTATGGACGATGCTAAATGTAGAGAGAAATTCGGACATCGATTATCGAATGTCGATTAGGAAGCTATACGTGCGCACATATGCCACAAACTATGGTGACAAAATTATTCCATCAGTAAATATCTGCATTTTTAATAGAATATATTTATTACGATAATTATATTACAATAATCATTTTATGTTAAATGTAAATCCGTATGTCTAATAATGCCATTAAATAGAATTTTTCAAAAATATTATTAAAATATTATTCTAATTTACTCTTATTCAATTTGTTTCTACAAATACAAATCGTTATTTAATTATCTCTTTTCTTCGTTAAAATTGTGTACTACTAAATATAATGACATTTCTGCGTAATATCAGAGTTTGTATTGCTTGTATTATTGTTAATTGTTACACGTGTATATTTAATTTTAATTAATTAGGGATGTTTGTGTAATTAACAGTTCAAAGTATTCATATAGTACGTATATAGTACGCAAGTTAACTTAGTCTGCTACATCATATTGATAATTAATTATAATTATTTTGAAAATATCTCTAAATTTCTGTAGTCTTTATTAAATGAATAATAAACATCTTAATAAAGAAAAATACAGAAAAAATAAATTTTTAATTTAATTAATTGAATTATAAATTAATTTTTTAATTAATCTCTCTTTTCCATTTAAGTTAAGTTTTTTTCGTTTGTCACAAAGCTATCTTATTTTACCGTATATTAATCTGATTGCGTATCATCTTGAGGTGAAAAGACAGATAAGAGGAGAGTGACCAGCAAGAAATAGCTTTGTTTGTTCACAAAGAGTAATAAAAAAGCAAGTCATACAAAGAGGCACTTGTGTACACATAACTGAATTTACTAAGCTAGAAAGAGTAAGCGAGAGATGTGGAGATCACTGGATGAGAGTATCGGTGAACATGATAAAGGAGTGTGGTCCGGAACTAGAGAAGAGCCAAGCTGTAGCCGTTGCCCGTTGAAAAGACGAAGATGGATCGCATCACGTTGAATTCCGGAAGAACCTATCCACCTTCGGCCTGCCAAGTTCCGCGAATATAGTCTTTCCTTTATCTTTCCGATCGAACTGTGAAAAAGTTCGTGATTTGATTGTAAAAACTTTTTTGCGTCTCACATATATCGTCCGAGTTTTATTTACCAATTAGAAGTTATCGTTTGAATTTGCAAAAGTTTTATTATTTTATTCTATTGTCTACTTCTATAGTCAGTTTTGAATTTATTACTAAAACAGCGAGTCTCTATCAGTAACACTAGTAAAGTACATCGAACGAATTAAGAGATTGCACAATTCTTTTATCTCTGAAATATTTAAATAATAAAAAAGAAACGAGAATTCTCGGACAGTTAAACACCTGACTCATTGAGGAATGCAAATTTCGAGAGCGTTTTAATTAGCCATCTTTCCTTTTCGTTGGTGCGGGGCAGATCGTTTCGTGACAGGATCTGAGATCTAAGTCGAAATTGAATTTCGCCAAAGAATGAGAAGAGTTCTTCGCGGAATCGAATCAGGGAAGATCGTCCTGACATCTCGTTAGATGGAAAATTCCATCGGATATCAAGGAGGACGAAAATGTTCGGTATGGAAGTTATGTCATCTCGCTCTCTAGTTACACGAAGGTAATACGATTTAATTCAGAGTAACTAGAACCCTGGATGTTAGGTGAAAATACTCTGAGATTCCCTTCAACTGCCTGATAAAATCTACGAAAGCAGCCGCTTTCTCGATAAATCGCCATAGTTCAGAAGCGCCGTGTAAAGTCGTGAGAGTCGTAGGTGAAAAGTTTGCGCTTTCATACATACATAGTTCCTTTCAAGGAGGTAATAAATAATTTACCTTTATCCAGCTTCCTCGGATTTAATAGCTCTTGATAACAAGCGATCGATGAGTTATTTTTCCCCTCTCATCCTCTCTTTCTTCCTCTCACATCCACCATTCTCTTTCTCTCGCTACAATTTCTATCACACATCGGAATTATGCATGAAGGAGAAAAGGGAGGTTCCGTGAGACGAGAAAGGACTACTAGCTCTTGTATCTTATGGAGTATGTTGCCTGAAGGATGGGAAGATTCGAAGAGGCGGGTGCAGCTATCGCAAAAAAATATCCTATTACGAAGGCACCATTGGAGATGCACAAGACTTCGTCTTTTTCCTACGAAGAATGGAGAGCGCGATAAAACGGCGTTTGAAAAGGAGTGACGGATAACACAAGTGAACTAAGACATGTACGTTCGATGACAGCTACATCAGAATAAAACTGACTTCTACGAGAGAATCAATTGTCATTATTCTTTATCATTATTGTTGGTAACGACATTTGTGTAATATTTATTTAATAGTACAAATATATCTACTTTCCTAATACTCATATTGCGATGTATCAGTAATTTATATCATAATGACCGATAATAAAATTTTAAACGGTAATAAGGAGAATAAAATATTAATTAATTGCGTTGTTCCTTAACTATATTGATAAATTGATAGTCACGCTTAATTCTTAACAGATAAATGTAGGACACAATTTGTTTTGATAGTGCTAATTTACTTTAGCACTATAGTATTTGGAAATGACTGATATGTATAGATTAAAAGAAAATATTAAAGGTTTGCAAACTTTGATAACGAATAGTTATTTTAATATATATGAGAGCTATGAAACGTTAAATTTTACATGACTATATATCTCTGGTTGCTTAATTAGAATGAGATGGTAATCGTAAATAATATTGAACACAACATCACTTTCTGTCTCATTAATCATATAATTTATGATTCCGTAGATTTTTAAAAAATAGATAGATAAAAAATAGTAAAAATAGTAAAAATAGTAAAAAAATAGATAGATATGGTGAATAGTTTTCTACACAGTAGCACAAATTGTAATGCTTTACGCCTGATGAGATCGCACAAAGTCAGTGCAGATATCGTCTTGAGAAATACTACCATATTTCTCGAACCGCCTTCCCCTCGAATCCAATTAAGCTTTAAGAGTTTTCAACGTGTCCATTCCGAAAATTATACCGCGATAATTTCTTTCAGTACTTAAATCGTTCAATTAGAGCGATTAAATAGTCGTGAGGTGCGTTCGATTTAAAAGTTGTTCTTTATATACTTCACCAAAAATAATTAATTTATATTTAAATTAACAATTTTAAATTTATTACTAAATTAATAATGTTTAATTTATTAATTATTTATTTTATCCATTAATTTAATTTTTATATGAAACTGTATCTTTTTTTTTGCTTTTGCGAAATCTGTATTGAAATCGTATTATTTTGTTTGTAATAAATTCTCTATGTACGAGGTGGAAGCATCACGAAATCCACTGATTTTTCCGGTTACATTAACGCTACATTTAATTTTGTGTTACCACTTCATTGACTTGGACAGTGGTTTAGTCGAATAGCAGTACCGTTTACGGGCGCGACGATGTTCAGCCGCAAGCTCCATGGCGGAAGAATAGACGTGGTTACACGTTGGTCGGTCAACTCCGCGCGATTGTGTTCGCGTTCTCTCCGTGTGTCCTATATAGTGAAATAATTAAAATTGCTTTTGCGCCATAACGACCTCGCAAATTAGCAGCATAAGAGAAGGGCGGAGGGGGAAGGAGGATAGGGTCAAAGGACGCCTCTAGGACCTCTCACCCGGTGAAAGTAATGGCACGCCAATTCGCAACGCGCTGACCTCGGGCAAAACTGCAGGGCTGCACCGTCAGTGGCTTCCGGAAGAGCGGAAGTGCCGAGTTCGCCCACCGTTACACCGCGTACCGCACATACCGCAGCAGTACTCAGACGCCTCTCTGCAACTACTATTATCTCTTCTAAACGATTTGTTCGATGCGGACTAGCGCACTGATAGTCATACGAGGGAGGTTAGTCGCGGTCGAGCGACTTTGGATCGTGCAGTCGGATAAGATTTTATGCATTTACGATGTATGCATGACAGAACGGTCGGAAGTGCAGGAAATCTTCAAATTGATCGTTTCATTATTTTATTGCGTGTGTAAATGGGTTACATCGCCTCGACGTTTTGTTGCATGCACGATGGCTATCTATAAAATCTTTCTGACACTTCAACATTGAGGGATAGTGAGAGGTATATTGCGCAAAGTGTAGAGCTGAGGTTTGGAGAGCGTTATCGCGTGCAAAAACTGAGTTTTGTGAATTTGGATGATAAATATGGGGGAAGAAGCGATTACGGAAGACGAGGATGCGTCTCATCAAGAATATCGCTGAGACGATCTTCCGTCGCAGTTAGTTTTTGGTGGTTTCGCAGCGGAGGTTACCTACACAGAGTGGGTAGACGATGCATATATTTCCATTCAACCCAGTTACCGTCGCGGAGGACCGACGTGGAGGAGGTGAGAGACGCATTTGTACGTTAAGCCGCATTTGCACGTTGCCAAGCTCTCCCCAAACTACTCCGGACATTGTTTGCCGTTCTGGCGGTGCCGGAATGGGGAGGAACGAGGGATAGAGTAGAGATCGAGATACACACAGAGGGGAACAGTGCGAGCGGGAAACCGAGACGGAGAAAGGCGGAGAAAGGGGAGCTCGCAAACCCCGGATTCACGAATTCGATCCGCGCTACGGGACAGAAGCAGCTTGCAACTTGCGAAACTGCTAGCGCGACGCGAGACGCTGTTATTACGCGACACCAGCGCAAACTCTGGTAACCGTATGGAGGAAGTGCGCGCGACTCGCTGGACCATGTCAAGTAAATTGCGGAGACTGCGAATTTTACGTAGATACGTCGCCGACGTGATGACTCGAGTGAAAAGGGTACTTGCATTCCTAATAAAAATAAAAGTTTACGGCTTGTCTTCGCATGTTTGAATAAAAAAAGATAAAAGTTCAAGCTTGATTAATTTATTAAGCAAGATTAATTTATATGCAAATTACGAAAGCGATACGATAAAATCTTGGACGAAACCTACTTTTCAAGAATATCCTGTGTAGCTTTTACCGAGAAATGTCAATAATGCAGAATACCTCCACGAAGCAGACCTCGAGCAGAGTTAAGCGTTGCGACAAAGTGACCTGAATAAACTAGATGAGAATAAACTAGTGATCATAAGTCTATAGGAAATAATGTATTCTTTTTTGTCGACTGGGTGATTAGCGTATGATGAAGAGTGTACTGCCACACCTAAGGTCTAACAAACTTTACTTTTCGGCAGACTCAGCTTTATTTTATTCCGCTTTTGACTCGCTCTGTAAAGGAATAGCTATTAATCAACGTGTTCCTTGCTCTTGGTAACTTTTAAGTTTTTATACTTTGCCGCCGAAGTCAGTCAAAGACATGCCAGTCAAAACTTTCGTATTTGTTATAAAGGAATGATAATTTCTAAGCATAAGACAATTTGAATTTCTTAGTTTATCACATGTTGATTAGACTTCATATTAATGAATACGCATAAATAATACACATATATAAGATACACGTATCTTGTTCGTTCTTTTTCTCGTCGACAATATATTTATTTCTAATATTTTACATAATTAATTCTGATAAATTTATATAGATAAAGGCTAATTAGTATTTGTAATTATTGCAAATTAATATTTTTAATTACGTATTTTTTAAATTGTAATAATTTAATATCCAAAATGTAATATCCAAATAGGATAAAGTGTCATACAAAGCAATTTTTATAAATTCAATGATAACTTCATTATTTATGTCTTTGCTATAATAATTTAAAAAGACAGCGTTTAGTTGTTTCAATGTGCAGACGAGATCTAGGTATATACATAAATTGTACTTTATAACCCTGACGAAACGAAGACAACACATATATGTACAGGATGAATCAGAAGTTGTATACTTTCTTTAAGTTAAAAGAAAAGAGAGAGAGAGAGAGAGAGAGAGAGAGAGAGAAGAAAAAAAGAAAAAAAACAAATAAAAATTGACGGCATGCATGCGCGCTTACGTGTGCATGTTTAATGTGGTTAAAGATAAGAACTAGGAAAGCTTTTCCTAGTTCTTATAAAACACAGATATGTTTAAAAAATAATTATAATATAAAATCGTTATTAAACGATAATACATAATGAATACAAAGAAATAGGTGTAAGAGATTAATTCAAAGTATATCTTCTTTGCAAAGTTCTCTTTTGAAACTTGTTTTTCAAGATATTAATTATAAAAAAATAGGAAATATTGAACCAAATGTTGTTCAGAAAATAGCTTCAAAGTTGTTTGAGAATTAATTTTTGAGAATAGACATATGATACACCCTGTATGATACATCCCTTTATCGGTAATGTACATATCGATATCGTAGGCGCCGAATACATTAAGATGTCTGCCTTGGTCTATACATCACATGTGACGAGTTCAGAGTAACGTTTACGATATATTCGTCGGAATGACCGTTTTAGCGCAGAAAATAGCAGCGTAAACGTCTATCTATATTATCTTTCGTTCAACGATAAAGTGAAGTCTAGATAAAGAGGCAATTTGTAGATAAATGAGACTCAATTTGTCTTAACATAGCATTAAAACTATTTTATCAAGTACTGATTAATACATTTGATACGCCAAACAGAACGAAATATAAATGACTGATGGCGCACATTAATTTTCCATTATTATATTTTTTGATATTTAATGATTTTAAAATACCAATATTTTTATATAATTGTTTATTAATTTTGATTAATTATAATTAAATTGTATAACATGAAAAAGAAACATGATTTAAAAGACTATATTTAATTTTTAAGACTACATTTATTGTATATTTTTAAAAGAAGAATTTATTAATGCAAAAATACACAAATAAATATATTTGAAATATGCAAATATATAATATTCAAGTATTTATTACTGTTCTCTATAGAATTCTATTATCTCTTATTTGATAAAAATTTCACTTGGCGATATTTGTTTTTAATATTTGCTTAAAATGTATAAGATACATTTAAATGTATTAATGAAAACAATTATTAAAAAATGTTGAACATGAATTTGTTTTTGTATTTCGACTATGAAACAAATTCAAGTGTATCTTTTGCGAGATATTTCAAGATAAATTTGTATTCGACAGCTATTTATTTATTCGTTTTTAACAACACATTCAGATGTATGTTGCGTTTCTTATCACTTGCAATCCTTTGTGAGGAAAATAGCAAGAAATTTATCAAACGGTATAACTCACAATCTCAATCATTAACATATACTAATTTAACATATTTTGGGCAATCTATTGCTTCAACGCATTTGTATTTGTTACGCTATAAGTTTGAACAAAAAAATAAACGTTTCTCGCCAAACTTTTACAAGAAAAGCATCTTCCATGTTCTCCAAGTCCACGAGGAACGATCGATACTTCCCTTGAGGTGCTCTCGCTGTTGCTACGGCTATTATTACGGCAACAACAAAAACGGGATACATGGATGAAAGTTGATCGCTATCGGGTATTACTTCCGCATCCATATATTCATCCATCGTGTTCTTTTGCACGATGTACCAGACACAGAAGATCGCGTTCGTAGAAAAAATTCGATTTTATATTCATCGAAATTTGTGCTCTGTACTTGTGCGTTCTAAGTACGTAAAAAAGAAAAGGAATAGCAAGAAAATAGGAATATAAGCGTTATAGTTAATTATTTTTATTTCGTATTATAAAATTATTTTAATATATAGATATATTATATAGATTTAATATATAGATATATTATATAGATATATACTAAATATTTCGATCAATTATTTGGACATTTATTAGTAGCGGTGTTACCAATTACTGTAAACGTCCACGCGCTATGTTACTATTATATAATTCAGGATTTTATGCGGTGGATATTATGAATTTGTTCGAACATCAAAGACCGAATACAGCTCGTATTATTCTTTAGCAAAATGAAGTGGAATTAATGTCAAAATATATTATCCGTTGATACGTTATATAAATAGTTAGATTATATACATATATATATATATATATATATATATATATATATATATATATATATAGATTTTGAATTGTATCAAGTGGAAAAGTTTATGTGCATTATAATGAAATTGTTAACTATGCTATTCATTTTTAATCTGTTATCTTCAATAAGAAAGCAAGTTCCAATACCGCATGAGAACTCGCAGCGCAATATTCTGTTCGTCGGGAATGACAGAAATAAAAATACTTCCAATATTCTATCCTTTATATCCGACACGATTAAGAACGTCCATTTAATAACTGTAGGATGAAAACTTGGAAGGATTGCCTTTCGAATTGTAAAGATTAATAATGGTCGATATCCATCCAGATTTCCGAAGGAACTGGGACATGAGCGCGAAGAAGGGTAAAGAATGAACGTGAGTAAGACGAGTTTCGACGGAGCCACTCGGAAAGTAATTTGTTCGATGCTTAAATGAACAGGAAGAATCGTGCGTTCTTACGGAAGGTGAGAAAAGGGCGAGGCACAAGGAGAAGGAAGAATGAAAAATTAAAGAAATAGGTGGAATTCTACGTGTAAATAGGGGAGAAAGTCGATGACGACTGCAAGGAGAGGAGATGCAAAATGGCTCTAGTAAGGTGTACCAATAAAAGCGTACTGCCGCGCCTTCCGCCCATCTCGTTGTAACACCTTCATTTCCAAAGTAAATGAGGGCGAGCCCTGAACGCGCCGCTACGAAAACATAAACAGCCGGCGCGGCGATAGAACGAAAACGAGAAGGAAAGACGCTTGAAAAGATTCCTCTTTTCCTTGTAGTGACGTCGGTAATATCACTATGTAAAACAGGGACAGAAAGCGAAGATGTTCCATTAGAAATGATTGAAGACACATTTATCTTTCTCAATACATTTTATGTGCTCGTTTCTATTCATTTTATCAGCTAGTTACAATAAATGGAAATCAAATCATTTCCTAGAATTAATAAGATAAAGACTATATAGTTAGAAAATTTTTGGAAAATTTTACATGGACATAAGTCAAATAAACCCGTTTGAAATGTTTTCTTCTTTGTTAAAGAAACAGAATTTAAATAAGTATTTACTAATCTAATTTTATTACAATATATTATATATGTTTTTAACTTTTGCCTAACTCGTTACATTCTGTTTTACTAATTCTCTATTATAATTTCCATAATAAATATTTCGTAATTATCAAAATTCTCATGAAACTTTCGTGGAATCCGTTTCAATGCACAGAAGCAACATGCGTTGACATGGCAGCGCATGAAATAATCATGTAAACGTCATTATACTAGAGAAACTTTGCGCCTAGAATAATAAGGGAGTATAAATGCAAATGAAAATTATGAAAATGAGTTATTAAACATGCATCATTTTCATACGAAATTGGAGTGGATTGAGAATTCTCATGATCTACGACGTTGTAGGTCCTCTTCCTCTTATAGTCGCTATCTAAATAATTATCATACATTCGAACAGAGAATAGATAGCATAAGATTATCTTCCAAAGAAAGCAAAGTTAAGAACGTTTATATTGTTATTGTTACTCGATATCATGTAGTAAATTTCGTTATCATATAGCTTTTTGTGTCTTTTTTCACGCAATCAGGCTGCTGTTAGCGCGTGAGCATTATGGACGTATAATCGTAGAAAACCATCGAGCTTGAGAGGTTCTGTCAAGTGTTCGGCAAATACGTCGACGTGTTTGCCATCATCTTAGGGGAAAATTTGATTACTCGTCTCTCGTGTCGGCTGACGAACTGGATTGACGTAAATCTCCTCTATACCTTGTCTTTTATTCGCAGCAAAACAACTTATGAAAAATTCACGATCTTATGACAGCCTTATCGATTAATGAAATATACTCCATTTGCTGTTGGAATTATTTTTGCAAATTAAACAATTTTATTTTGAGTTTTATTTTTATAGAATAATCAGTTATTAAATATACGAAGAAATTTTTGAGGATTTAAGCGAGAATATAAATTTTGTAGCATCATACGTTATAATTATTTATAACGCGACTCGAATAGTTGAATTGTCGAATCGAAGCGGTTATATTAAATATCAGAGTTAAAAGTTGTTTATTATCATTTTCTAAATGTGAATTGTTACGCTCGTCCTATTTCTATTATCTAGAATGTCAGATTGGTTTGTTCGTTTCAAAATAGCCGTACAGAGTTTGCATTGCATTGCGTAACGTTACATAAAGTTTATATCATGGAAACGTAGCGTGTACGTCACTAATGTTAAGAGTGTAGTTACAGTCAGTAGTAGATTCGTCGTAAAGCGTCAACTTTAGCTTTAGATATTGCGCCGAAATAGTGCAGTGACGCACTAGTAGCTTTGAAGATATATACAACAGAAGATATATATATATATATATGCAACATGTAGGTACGTACATACTCGCCGATGGAGCAGTAAATATTCTTTCTCATGCATTATGTAAACGCAGAGTATCTTGTTTCCTGCGTTACCGCGTGCCCACGAGACCTGATTCTTTATGACTGCTCTTTCTTTTGTTTATATAGCGGGCTCGGTGCATCGACGACGCGTGTTGCACGTGCGCAAACCATCGTTAGTGTACCTGTAGAGCTTTCACGGAATGTAACAGTTTCACTTGTTCAAGATAGCAAATCGTGCGGTATCGATATGATCTTGATTGCAAAAGATATATTCCAAATTGCAAATTTTTGTGAAGTTTTATTTGACGGAGATAACGTAAATAAAGTTTGCTTTTAATTAATGTTAATAAGCAATAAGTGGGAAAAGAAAAAGATTGTTGCAAAACGAAAAATATTATTGCATTGTCATTTGTAATAACGAGCAATCTCAACGGAAGTTAAATAATCCATTTTTCCAAGTTCTTAATCGAAATGAGAGTACGATTATGTATTGATATTGTCGGATCCGTTTATGAGCAAGTGTGTAGACAGCAAATACATGTGCATTGAAACAATATAAATCAGGGCATAAAAAAATCGATGAAATGAGATTATGTTCCTTGGCGAAATTCCAACTTACCGCGTTCACAGCGACAATCTCAAAAATGGAAATTCAGGAAGGAAGTTTGAATTAGTTTCTCCTTACACAACAATGCGCTGTCTCTTTATCAATAAATAATAAGCGGAGCAAATATTCCCAAGTGGAAAGTTCCTAATTTCGAATAAGGCACATTTCTTACGCTCTTATTCGTTTCCTCGTGCTTCGGTTTACTTCTATTACGATTCTCACCGCTCCTTTCGTTCGCGACACCAAATGCAACTCCTCGCTATTTGGTATTCGAATTGCCACCTCCGGCATCAGTCAAGATTTCTTGCACGTATATCGCCAGGTATTCACCTCGCTGATATTCAGCGCCAAATATCGCTCGTGCTTTTTATGCAAAACGCCAAGTTTTATCGAACCACGGGAAGCAAGGTTGGCTAACACATAGGGACAAGTCCGTCCACGTATGTCGCCTCCAGAAATGTGTAAACAGAAAATATTATTCGTACTTGTCGTTATTCGTTTAGTGTTTGACATATTTTTCTGGGCATTGCGCATATATTTGTATTCTAAATATTGTATTCTAAATATGATCAAATTTATTATCGATAGCAATTTTTTTCATCATTGTGTCCAACAATATATATTTAACAATGATATTCAACTTTTGCATAATTTATTATTATTGTCAGCATCCTATAAATCTCGTATGATTTTTTAATCTGCGCAGACTGCAATACGTGTAGTATTGCTATCTAAACATGAGATTTGTGTAATTTATTATTATTGTCAACATATATCTTAGGTCGTGCATGGTTTTTTTATCTGCACATATTGCAACGCATGTAGTATTGCCATGTAAACATGAGATACTCAAATCTTCGAGCAATAACGCCAATGCAAACTTGGATATGCATATAATACATCGCATGTGACGCCGAGCACGAAATCCTCGCATCAACGTATATATAACTTTCGTTGTGATCTGTCACGTTAGTGTACGGTATATCATCGTTGCAAAGATAACGCAAGTATATACAGGTTAAAAACATAACTAACGCTAAAGTACAGATATACGAAGTGTCAAAATTATCTATAAATTATTTGATTAGCTTACAATTTTACATAATATTATTAAAAATATGGAAAAGATATTAATTTAATTAAATTAAATTAAATTCAAATTCAATTTCAAAGCTTGCAATTTTACAACACAATATTATTAAAATGGAAAAGATATTAATTAAATTAAATTAAATTCAATCGTAAGTAGAATTACTAATTATAAATACTGAAATATTATTAAACTGAATTAGAAATATAAGAATTTTGTTTTTCAATCTAGTTTTTCAATTTTATATCAAAAGTTTCCCACTCTTATTCTCATTAGAGTACATTTATAATTATCAAAATATTACAAATTAAGAAATTTTATATATATTAAGATACTTTTGCAACCATATTTTTATTTGCAAAAGAAATATATCAAGTTTACTAGAAATATGCAAGAATGATAATCTTGTAATACCTTATATAAAGTAGAATCGAACATACAAATTATACAATTTTTTAAACGGTGCTTTTGTAAAAATTTGCTTGGTATTAAAAAAGACAAGGCTTTATATTAATCTAGATAAACGATACATTGTCCTATATCAAAGTATATTATCAACGTATTACTAAAATTCTGTACTCACTAAAAATAAAGAAAGCCATCGTACATCTTCCTTAACAGTTACGATCTTTTTTTCCTGTTTGAGCGTATTAAGTTATAAATTATCTATGCAGCGCTTGGTTTCCTAGTTGCATCAACGAGAAATATTCTTGTGAGATATACATAAGAGGATGTGAAACATGGAAGCGCACTTAACGGGTAGCGATTATATTCATATACCTCCTTTATGCAGATGCCTATAATATATTCAATGTGTGCGATATTTCTATTTAATATGATGTAAGCATTGATAGTTGAAAATGATGATCAATATTGTGATAAAAATTTTACTGTAATAGCTATACTGAAAATAAATCAGTAAACAACAATCGATTCAAGTAGTTCATTTTTTAAGATGTAACATAATTATTCAATTACAATATAAATTGTACTTGTTAGTTATTTGTTATGCACAAAACTTTATTACATGTTATTGAAAAAAATTTTATTTCTACTGTATAATCATCCGAATGCCTATTAAAAGAATGTTTGTCGCGCCGAATTTCAGAAAGTAGGTATTTGAAAAATTCATCGGCAAGCGAATGTATAAAGCTAGATATCAGTGACTTTAATAATACTATACTCCATGAAAATCCATGATCGGTTTATGTAAAAGCTTCTCAGTGCTGACAATACTAACTTACTAAATGAGACATGCAGGCTTTATCTTATTATCACAAGGGTCGGTATTCGTACCACGAATATCACTACCATACATTGATGCATTTCGAAATGCAAATTTCGTTCTGTACAATGTAATCCGATTGCGCAAGACATGTAACAGCATGAATTTGCCTCGCAGTTGAAACTTAGAAATGATCAAATCTTTATTATATAAAAATAATATTAAACGTAACATATTACCGTTTCCAAAAATTGAAAAATTTAAAAATTCCTTAGATTATCATTACAATGTTACTATTTTTAATTTAGAGATAAAGTAAAAAGGTGATATTTATTATGATGATAAATTGTAAATAGTACAGTAGTAGATGTGTGCAATCAATCCTTTTTCATTTTGCAATTAAAATCATTAACGTAATAGTCATATAGTTTTTATTTAATTTATTCCTGTTATTAAGAAAATATTGCTGTGCTTGTTGTTTCGACCGTCAAATATTACTCGATGACACTATTGAAGAGGAAATAAAGGTGAAGAAGGATTCAGCAAAAGGGGATAGTTTTAATTTGTGGATAGGAACAGTGGCAACTGCCGTCTTATTGGCAACTTATATTGGGTTTCTCTATTGCTATGATCAAGGCCAGACTCCACTGTAGCCACAGTTCTGGACAAGAACGATCGATTATTTCCTTTGTCCCGCACGAAGGATCCTCTGAGATCCTTATTCCGTCGGGACTTGCTTCCTTGTTGCTCGCAACAACGTGGAAAAATAAAGCATTGGCATTTCTCCTGATACAATCTCTCATACTTTGAAAAGGGAGAAAAGTTTCCCACTCTTATTCCCATTAGAGTGCACTTACTTGTGTTTCGTTTTTTACAGAAAGCCCGTATCTCTAGAAAAGTTAGATGTCTGGATTAGTTCTTCGTATATGACATTTTAATTAATTTCAAATCTAAATTTACTGTTAATATAATTATTAATATATAGTATTGTAACTATAATGGGAGTTAATTAGCTGACATAATAGAATTGAAATGCGAAAAGAGTTGTTATTATTTATGAGAGACATTGAGATCTTAATTATTTATTTGTGCTTTGTTATAAAGCTTCGTTATAAATAAAACAATTAATAATTTATTAATTGTAGCATAATAATGTAATTTAAATTTCAACATTTTCATTTCTACATATTTTTATTCTATTTTTTACATACCTGCCAGTAAAAGGAAGATGTGCGCGCATCAGCGCTGTGTGTTTATCGCATTATAAGAATAAGTAAACCATATTTACATGGAAAATTTTGTCGTAATTCCGCCATCTCTGCGAGCGCTTTTATACAATTCAACACGCTTGAAAATATTTCGGAAATTTATGCTTCATAATAAGCTGACGAATTTGCGATTATAGCGTTAGAGAAATTGGTCCATTCGGTTTATTATCCGAAAAACCCTTTATTGACAAAACCGCGATCGCGATCGCTCTCGTGTCCATAGTACTAGAAAGCCTCTTAGTTACCACAGCGATTCGTTTTCATGCGGCGCTCATGTAAACCCGGTCCTACTAAAACTCGATAATACCGCAACAAGCCTTTCAACCCGATTCTCCGACGTGCCGCTTCAAAGAGCGCACTCGATTCACTTTTTCGTTCGCCATCGATCGAACGCCCTGTGTGGTCGTCTCCCGAGAGATCGTTCCATCGAGATTGTGGACGATTCGGAGAGGTGCCTTCGATCGTACCGGGAACAATGCTTAAGTGGCTGTTATCGCGTTTGAGCACAAGCCACAGGGCGTTCCTGACCCATTTTGGGGAAGGTCCTGCGGGATGCAATAATGTCGTCTCTCCTTCGCGAGAGCACGTATCTCGGATCCTGCCGGCGAACGGCGCAGTGTAATGAGAATTACATTGTGCATTATCGTAAACGTAGCCGCTTCTCGAATGTCCCCGAGGTAATTATCCGGCAGTTGGAGAGGGCAGTTGGACAAGTAGTCTGTGTTCTTCGGCACGGGCGCGCTCGATTATCGGAAGTATCTTATACGCGTACAATTTTGGCCGTTATCGGCGAGATCGAACTGTACGTATCTTCTCAAAAACGTGAACGTAAAATGTGTACATTTATTCGCGGTACTTATCGCCGCAATTGCACCGGATGCAAATCACGCAGCATAGTAAACTTATTCGCGTGTTGACGCGACATCTTATAATATGCGGAAGAAACGTGAAATTGAATTGCGTCTATGCAGAAAAAACAGTAGGCTTGGCCAAGAGTTGTCCAAAAATGAGGGTTATTTTTAACACACTGATTGTCACGCGATACTCACCATGAGGGTTGGAGATGCCTACGTTGTAACGCTCCCACGGGAAATCTATTTCATTTCGTGCACGAATTATATTGCAAAATAAGCAAGTCTTATCGTTTCGCGTTTCATTGCAAACGATGCTCTTTTCCATTATAAACGCGAATTGCCTTCGGATTAAATCAAATCATACGTCAAATGAAAAATTATAGAATATCGCTCAATTTGTTGTAAATAAATTAAAAGACTTGCACTTTTTAACGTGCGAATAATAAGTGCAAATGCCCGATACAATTGGCTAAAGCAGCGATTAAATAAAATATAAATTAATCTACGAGTGTCGCACGTTATGTATTCATTGTTTTCTCCGGGACGCAAACTTCACCGCTTTTCTTTCTCACGAACTTTCTCTCACTTTCAACGGGAGAAGAACGAGGTTTCACGTTGGTGGTTACGGGACGAAGTACGAAACGAGTTCGAAGCTCGTTAACATGAGAAAGCACGCGGGATCGGCAAAAATGTCGTTTCTTCCGACCAAGAGAACAACGGGAAAATTACGTCCAGCCATTTAACTGCGACGTTTGCTTTCAACGGCTCGCCGCCGCGCCGCCGACAACAAAAGGCGAGCGGAATAAGCAGGCCTTTTATTCTTCCCGTGGATTTATGAATATTTGCGGAATAAAAGTATACCCGAGAGCGATATATATCGCTTTGTAAAATGACCGCCGACGTCGCGTCGCTGTTCGCGCCGCATGCCATGCATCGAAGCGTACGAAGCAACGATAGTCGAAGTCTACCACTATGGCCCGCAGACTATACACCGTCCTAGAAATTGGATGCAGGGATATAAATTCAGTCCACCGCCGTGCTATTCTTCCCCTTTACATCGAAACATCTCTGAAATTGGTTCGATGCACATAGAGTGTAACTAACGTTTCTTGCTGTCTCCGCGCGGCGCGCATTAGTTTTCTTTTGCATCTGCCGGAAATTCGACTGAACTAGATTAATGATAAATCGGGAAATATCGGAAAAAAAACAATGTTTTATTTGTTTTATTGGTGTCTGCTAAGTTCAAGAAAATTACCATGTTAATACGTTAAGTTTTTTATAACTCAGTAATTAATAAATTAAGTAATTCTTGTTAAGTGGAATATATTATTCGAATTTTTATTAAAAAATTGATTTACTTGTATGTAATAATTGAAATTTGTATAAATTAATTGCATCTTTAAACTTATTATTATTGTATTTATTTTGTAGTTTTACTGAAACCTTGGGAAATTTATGAGAAGAATAATATTTTTTGACGAAAAGTTTTTTTTGACGAAAGATTGTAACGGATATACTGAATAATTTGGGCTTGTGAAAATGTCATTTTGTTAATGATACTATATAAATGTAATTATGAATTTCGGAAAGTTCGCGTGACTCGCATCCATGACGTTCGCGATGTTTGAAATTCGGTCGACATTACCGCCGGCTACTCTTCGCGAACTTTCAAATAACATTCCTAAACGTGAGTGCATAATAGTGGTGTAAATGCTCTTGCATACGATGTTACTATAGCGAAACTGAAATTCCGATCGAGCGGCAGTTCGCTGTAATCGACTTTGGAAATTTTATCGATATCTATCATCCAGAGACGCAATATATATATGTGAAACATTAAATTTTAATGATTTTGAAGCCATTTCAATAGTTTTATGGCGAAAATTACTTTAGTTCAGTTTAAGTTCAGTTTGCTGCGACATTAGTAAACATATTATGATATAATATCTCGATAATTTCTCTCGTTTTTTATGATATTATATGAGAAAACATCAAATTTCTCACGAATAAAAAATTCATTATTGTATACGAAATTCAATTATTTCCCCGATATTTTTATTACGTTAAACAATTTTTATCGTTCAATAATAACAATTTACTGCTATTCAATTTATATAATTCAAAGGTTTGCTCTGCGATCCTTCAGCATGATACATTATTGTGTACGTGCAGTATAAATACTTAAAATTTCCAGAGATAAACTTTCTGGAAGTAAGGAGAGTTGAAATAAAAATCAACGAAATAATACCGAGAATTTCACAAAATTAAATTTTATAAATATATTTTTTCGAAGCGTTATATTTGATATTGAAGTCAAATATTTTGCTCTGGCTTCTTTTGTTTTTTGTAACAATTCTATCGAAAAAATAGAATGTGCAGAAATTTCTCTTTGTGCAGTATAAAATCTTCCTATTTCATGTGCACAAGGATTATAAGACCGGATCATCCATGTTTTTAACTACGAAAAAAACAATGTTCTTTTTATTTTTAAAGTTTTCCAGTAATCTAACTAGAATGAAAATATTTATTTAATGTACATATACATATTATAAGGGAGATACAGTAAATAGAGACACAGTAAATTATAATTTTTCTGTAAAAATAATACTACATTTGTAATTAAATGAAAAATGTTGACTACGCATAACGCATGTTTCTTTCTAAAATATATCCGATTTTGTGATATATATAAGCTTTTATGTATAATCATCACATGTAGATATTTCCTTTTTTAAGAAAAGTTTTATTTTGCGCTTAATTATGTAATTCAATGTAAATTCACATTTATTATTGCGATACGTTTTTTATGAAGTGATCTTCGGGAAATGTTTTACAGTAGACATAATTCGGAAAAGACTAATTCCGCGAGGGACGAAAGCGGAGAAGCGTGTCATGGATAAAATTATCTACTCTAAGATACGAAATAATGCCATTCGCTCCGTGTAAGATGAACCACCATTTATTAGCAATGTCACATTCTTAAGCGCCTCGAGTAACTCGATGCCGGCACGTAGAAGTCTGGAAATGAACTCGCCGCGTATTCGCTGCTGTCATTTCAATCGTTTTGAAACTGAAAATATATTTCTCTCTCTTTCCCTCTATAGCACCTCTTTGTGAAATAGTAATATAAAAGTCGCTAGTTTATATGTCGCAATTGAATGGTTTAAGGTAAATAGCATACTGAGTCGTATAAAGAAAAGCTTTGTAAAAATTTCATTTTAATATTATTTCTTTTCTATTGTTATTATAATTATTATCGCAATAATTTAATTCCATTAAATATCATAATTTTAGTAATCTTTAAATAATTAAACGAAATTATGAAACAATTCTACATATTAAAGAGAATAATAATATATATTTATTACATGTTAAATAAAAAGTTAAGAAAATACTTAGAAATAGTGATAATATTGTATTTTATTAATAATTCAACTCTTTTTTTCTTTTATAAAATGTATTATAAAGATAGAGTATTTGTTATTCAAGATTTCAGTTATATTATGTAGAGTAGATTGAGAGAATATATTGAATTATATCTTGATATAATAAATTCAATTGATATCATAAATTACTAATATAAATCTGAAGAAATACGTTGCAATATGCAAATTCCGTTACTTCGCTAAGAAGCAATTAATATTTCGCTGCGTTGCACTAAACGTTTGCGCGATTGTGGTTTACCCTTGTATTTTGGTTTATTTATACAATATTTGTTAAGTGATTGAGTAGATTAATTATCGAGTGTGCGGTCGGCGGTGACCTCGTCGACGTAGTACAGACCGGTACCCAAATATGATCGCCGATGCTCTATACGCCGCTATCGGTTTACAAGGGACGCCGCAGCTTCCGGAACCAGCGTTGTTAAATCGAGAAAGCAATTTTACGAAAATCACGATTTGGTTGATTCGTGCGTCACGCGGACCACCATGTAATCCGTGATTATCCGGTGCGCTCGGCCTTCTCGCGTAATCCATGCAATTATACTAGATCTCTCGGCGAATACCGAAAATTCCTCGCGGCTGGGGAAATGAGAGAGCACACACAATGGAAAAGTTTAAGTGGCAAACCAACGGCTCGTTAGCCGGCGCGGAATGCGCAAACAGAAAGTACCGTGAAGGCTTTTATTGAAAACGCTGGTTACCGTAATTGGATGTAAGCATCATTCACCGTATAACTTTATCCATACCTGCTAAAAGTATTTAAATACAAACGGGAAATGTGCAAAACTCGCCGGCGTAACACGCGTGTAATACGAAGCGAGTACATAGCGACGAAAATAAAATTCCATTTGTCGGAATTAGACTGCAAACATTTAAATTTTCGGTGCAGGTATAGCGCTCGGCACATATCCGCGGGAGTCCCTTTTATAAAGCAGTCCTTTTTTAAACCAGGTTTTCTTCTAAACAGAAGTAATATTTTAGACTACGTGCGTGCGCATATTTCTCGTGAAAGCAAGTTCTCGAAAAAGATAATATTACGGGAAGTTAAAATTATATACAGAGAAAATAGTATTTTCTGCATATCTACTTTGGTACCGACTGCCACTGTGCCGCTACGTTTCTCGTTGTATCAACGCTGTGGAGAACGGGGATTCGAGAAATTCTGAAACTTCTCATTCTGGCGGAGTATTGATATTATCTGTATAATTGAAGCTCGGTTTGGAAAGATACAATTATTTCATTTCCTTCAGCATGGATCGAGTTCCGTAACACGCAGCTTCGTGTAATTCGGCTTTCTTGCGGCAACCACGCTCACGAAGTTCCGGCAACAAGTTACAACGTTCGACTTCTAGCTCGGTAACTTTAAGGGTGAAGAACTCGAGACGCGCAACGTGTCAGACACCATAGGCGCTCGCCTGATTCATGGTTGACTTCCCGCCGTGTAGGAGTTGCCCCTTGCTAATCTAAGAAGCTGATCATCATGCATGCAAGCATCGTGTAATTAACCGCGGCAGAGGTCTTCTGATGTTCGTACACGGAGAAAAACAGAGCAAATTGAGACTGCGGTCAGGCTAGCGATATAACGCATAATTTTAAGGATCAACAAAAATTTCATCAGATATCCTGAATTATTTGGATCTGCAATAATTAAAAGAAAATTCCAATTATACGGTTAATTGTGTTTAAGGTGATAAAATCACTGATCTAATTTAACGAAAAAATAAATAGAAGAAGCACGCAAGGGAGAAAAGGATGCTAATCGATATGTTGAATAGAAAAGGACAACGTGCTGTCGTGCCGTTCATGCAAGAAGAGACGGAAGAAACGATGGACGGGAGACGCACGTCAGAGGGTGCACGCCGCTCCCGTGTTATGGCGAAAGGGCGGAAAGGCGGAGGGATATAGAGTGGGCTCGCCCGGGCACGACATGGCCACCCCCTTTATCAAAGGCCTTGGCACTTTGCCACGTCGCAGCGCATAATGAAGCAGCACGTTGGGCTTCGGTTATACTGGCGCCAGGGTCCGTGTTTTGCCTCCCGGAGAATAGTTTATTGTGCCGCGCTGCGTTGCGGCCCACCGCTGTCTCCTTCCGCACTGGCAGTTCTGCTCGCCTTGTCATGTACGATATTCGCATTAGTATTAAGGCGTTTAATACTAGCGGACCTTCCTTTGACGCGGAGCGTGCACTGAGCGATCTCCGTAGTGCGATAACAGTTTGGCACCAGGTGTCAAATATATCGATTACGTTGAATGTATTCGTATTTAAAGTTTGATATGAAATTCAATATGGAATGATAAAATATTTCACAATATTTCCTTTTAACGACAGATTAGATAGATTTTTAATGAAAATCTCATAGATGATCGTCCATTTTAATAATATCTAAGGATTACATATTTTAATTGAATTTAAAATTAATTTCCTTTTTGAATAATAGATTTTGTTATTTATTTAAATCTCCAAGATTCAACATACTAAAATGTTTCTATCATGGATATATAATTCAAGACATTAATATTTCGATATTATCTTTTGTTTAACTTGATTTGTAAGCTTTTTATATTTGTGCAGTTTCATCAAATTCTGCGTTATCTAATTAATAATCAATTAATAAATATAAACAATCAATTTAAATGAAATCATCCCGCAAAAAGTAGCGGTATAATCATAGAGAATATCTCGCATACGAGATAATAACGTTCTATGAAACATAACTTCGTGATACACGATTTCCATTAGCTTAGATTGGTTGAAGTGACGTTTCCAACTATTGTTGGAACGTCAAAACTTCCTCGAACAAAGACGGACATTAATGTCCGTTTATCTGCTAATCGTCGGGACAGCAGTGAAGCGTCATGGTTTGTTAGGCCACAGTTATATCCGCTTTGTATTCGAGAGTGTGGTTATCGGAGGAACTGTAGACGGCATAACGAGAAGGTTATTATCCAGGCCGCTTAATTTATGTAAGTAATAAACTCATGACGCCATTATTGGCTCTGTGGTTATATAAGCATAGTGAATATATGCTAGGTATTCATAAGTAACGAATCTCGAAATTTCGGTAACTGTCATTTCGAACAAGCGACATCATATCAATTTGACGAAATTGCAAAAATATAAAAAGCTTACAAATCAAGTTAAACAAAAGGTAATATCGAAATATCGAAATATTGATGTCTTGAATTATATATCTATAATAGAAACATTTTAGGAATTATACAGGCAATAATTTTTAATTTTAAACACGGTCGAATAATTTGATATAGTAGAATTTTAGCGCAAGAAACATGTTTTATTGATTTTATTAATTATATTAGAACAGAGTTAAAATTTTCTCGCTAATTAAAATAATAACTTCTCAGAATATTGATTCAATACACATGACAAGAAAAACTGAGTGTTGCAATTTACTTACGTCAATTTCTTTATTTTCTTTGTAAAAAAGCTTAATACTTAAAACATAGTATAATAATAAAATATATTTAGAGAAATTGCCTAGAAAAAAATATTGCAGATATTTTGTATGCACATTTAAGATAGGCAAAAACAAGAGAACCATTAATGAATCTAAAATTTCCATTCGAGGCAAACACGAACGATTCGACTTGAGTAGTTTCCCTGTTAACATACCAGAGCATATTTTGACAACGCGAGCTGTTGGCGGACTTGCGAAGATGCCGTAGTCGTTTACCTTGGCGACTTGAATTATGCAAGTTAGTCTCGACTACCAACCCCACCCGCGGAACGTTCGTTCGTTGCGCCGTAATGTGAATTTAACCGGAACTTTGCAGACGATCTAATTAAAGAGTAAAGGACCAAAAGTACTGCTCGATACTTTTTTTTCAGTATTTAGATGGAGATTTACGTCACGAACGAATGGTGTTCGTTCATTCGAACGAAATATCCGACTTTCAACATTCTTGGGACTAACTGCTGTGATTAAGAAATATGTATATATAATTTCGTAGTGGTATAAATCATCGCATAAACAATAATTTAACATCGTTTAGACAAACGCTGATTAATCTGTAAGCACGATCGAAAGACTAGACTGAGAAATTACATAGCACGTATACAGACTTAAAAGCGATACATGCACCGGGATCTTTATGAGAGGAGTTGCAGCGATAAGACGGCTCCGAGTTTGCCTCGAATGTCGGATAATCGGCACATGAAGCTCGGTTTAATGCTATCTTTAAGATGTGATCGGTTATCCACGTAGAGCGGTAGTACTGTACTCTATTTTCAAAAGTTTTGATTCTTGTTATCAAAGCTTGGAGTACGTACATACTAGGATATATTTGCTCTTTCTGAAAGGATACCTATAAATCTAAGGAGAAAGCCCCAAATGGATGGGACAGTAAAAGGCAGCGTAAGTAATATGAGAGTAAACAATGGATCTGTATAACTCCAAATTGATATCATAATGGGAGTAAGAGTAGATAAATGAAATTTTGCGTTGGAACTTCTATGACAGATGGTCTCGCATTTCCCAGAGAAAATATCTTTTAAAATTGAATATCAGACTCCGGTTTCTCTTCGCTTTGCTACACTGTCTTACGACAGAAAACGCATTCGTCGTACGGAAGAATAAGAATTCGCAAAGCTTCTTCTTCTTCGATTGTGAAAATATAAATTAAAGAGCTATTAATTTACACGAAATAAAATGATTCATATAACTAAGGTATGGTTATATCGCAGAATTCTTTCGTTTGAAACGAAAATAGAAATTCATTTCGGTAAAAATCGCAAAAGCGAGAGAACTTCTATATTCTATATTCGGTCTGAGTGAAAATTGGAATTTATAAGCACAAACTACTTGGCATGCCACTTGGTTCGATTTTCTGCCACGAAAGAGAAACAATCCTAAAAAAAGAAGCAAACGAATGTGACATTATATCTATTCTTTCAAATTACTGTCACGCTTTACGAACGGTTTGTACAACACACCGAAATGCATACAGGATCCACTGATCCACTTTCTTCACGAAGTATCGTAAAGCCGCGCATCGTACGCTATATCGAGTACGCGCCTTATTCTGTATCGGAAACATCGGAATGGAAGAAAAGAAAGAAAGAGAAAAGAAACGTTATCTGGTCCCAGCAACAAAGTTTTCGTGTTTCCACAACGTATTTTTCTGTTTAGGTTATATAACCCGACCTCACCTCAGAGCCGAATGTTTTGCGGAGATTACCTGTCAGAATACGTATTTTCCACTGGCGAGTAAATTTCTCTTCGGGGTGAGTCACAAAAATGTTTCAATGTAACAGAATAGTCCACTTAGTCCTCTTTGAAATTGAGCATCTTAGTCTTCGTCTTATACATTTATCTGTATCCTTTTAATTTCACACAAAGCAAAATCTCTTGTATTATGAAAAATCTCGAATTATAATGTGAAAAAAGAGATGAACAAATTTTTCTTGAAAATTATTGTGTAACTATTATATTATTCAATATTTAATCATATTAACATAATTATAATCATATTTAATATATTCATATTTCTTATATTGCAATCTAACAAATTTTGCTAATATAAAATCTTCACATTAACAAATTATAGTATAAACAAAATATTATTTTTAAAATACTTGTTTTATTTATTGATAAGAAAAATCAATAGTTTATAATAAAAAATATTTTTCACATTAAATAAACATATTTTCTAATTTGTTACAATTTTGACGGTAATTTATTTATGTTGAAAAAGAAAAACGGATAAATTCAGATAGACAAAATGATATAATATGAACTGGTAATTATTATAATAAAGTGTATTGTTCAAATATTCTCGTAGTATAAAATAGAAAACAGAGATAGAAGAAAAGAGATAAAACACGTGCAAACTATAATGCTGTCTCGTTCTTGTCTAACATAGAATCGTAACTTGTTTCTAAGTTCTCTCGAAAGTGTCAGTCTCTTGCGACAAGGTAAACCATGAAGTGATAGAATTACGAGTTACGTTCTGGTACTCTATATATTCCTCTTTGACTGCAGTCGAGATATTGCTTCATCGGAAGTTCAGTTGATTGCATTTGTACGACATATTCCTCTTAATGCGTTATGCTTTGGTCTTATATAAGTTACCATTTAGTTTAATAATATCTTACGTACGTGGATTTTAAATCTCGATTGTGCATAAGATATAATTATTCAAAATCTTTCTTGTCTCTATATATTTTTACGTAAATTATATATTGGATTTTCATTAGATATATATGATCATGTATTGCATTTATTATTTGGGCTGCCATATATAATGTATATATACGTTTCTAATATCTGTTTATCAATTATGATGTTTGTATATGAATGATAATTTTATTTTTCTTTAATCTGCATTTATATTCATTGCTTATATACATAGATAACTGAAATGATATATGAAACTTTTAGCTACATTCATATAATTGTAAATAAAAAGCTGATAAATCTGTTACATGTGATTATCAAGATGTTATACACACATAATAATTGCATAAGTAGAATTTTGAATAATAAAGATGATCTATTAGTTAGTTGCAATTATAATTAAAATTATTTTCTTATTGCAAGATTTTTTAAATCTATAAAAATAAGAATATTTATATGTTTAACTTGTATCTAGAGTTTCTTGTTCACATCTTAAATGTAATCTTAAAAACTTGGTTACAGAATTATTCATCTCATTTCTGTGGTTATCGGGTCAGACCAAATATTACATTAAAACTTTCTTCTATAGTTAACAGCATATTTATTCAATCATACAATTTCTGAAAGTCTAGAACGTATCTAGTCTCACAAGTGATGGCAAACAACGAAGACTATCCAACTACAGACGCGAATCATATTTTCGATTTCACCGGTTTCGCGTATATGGAGAAGTCCAATATGCGGAAATGTAGTTATCTCTTCGTACAACAGAGCCGTTTATCGTTTAACAGAATTCAGCCAATTACGTTAAATGAGAAGTACGTAACAAGGTTTCGAGAGATCATATTTCTTTTTTTTTTTAATGTGATTATACTATTTCAATCGAATACGTTCACAGTTCACAGTTTTTTAAATTTAAATATATATATGTATATATATATATATATATATATATATAATAATTGAAACTAAACGAATAATGATATTTGAATAATGATATTGACGAATATTGATATTTTAGTAATAAATGTTTTTAACGATATGGATATGAAAGATTATTATTATTTATTATAAATATTTTATATAATAGCGATGTTTTATTTTATTATTATGTAGTTAAAATAAAAGTGTCTATAATATCATAATTATATCAAAATTTTATTCAAAAAATATTTAAAGCGAAATTATTTATATTGAATATAATTGTTGAATATAATTATTATTAATGGCACGTATAACTATATGATTACAGTTCGATAAGACATATGCATGGAAATATTCAATTTTCGCAATGATCACAAATTGCCAATAGTGAAGGTCGCAATTATTAAATACGCAATAGATGATAATAGTTTATGTAAATGTATTGTTATCATTCATGTATAAGTCTTAAAAATATTTTTTTACCGTTTTTAAATATTACAAAAAACTTATGTTTTCTATAAAAAAAATTTATATTTTCTATGTATTTTGAAAAAAAATGGTATAATTATATAATAAAGTTCGAAAACTATAAATTTAAATAATATTCATTTTTACATATTATTGCATCAATACAGTTTTTAACGTTTAAATTACCCAGATATTATTTAGATTCAAACATTTAACATATTAATATATAATGTTGTTTTATAATATAATTTTTTTTAAATAAAATTAATTAAAATTTTTTAAATTACTTAAATTTTATATATATTATATACATGTTAAAGCTTGTATATGTATATTATACAAAATAGAAAGAATGTAAAACATGCATTATAAATGTCATATATGTTTTACGTTTTATATTTATCCCCAATGATAGAAAATAATTATAAAATAATTGATTCAAAGAAATACATAAGAAAGTTTAATTAAATCATATTATAATTATTATATAATGTAATACATCATATCAAAATCATTACAGTGTATATGTAGCCATTTATATATATAACATTTATATTATTTATATTATAACATCTTACACACACACACACACACACACACACACACACACACACGCGCGCGCGCGCGCGCGCGCGTACCTGTATTCATATATATATATATATATATATATATATATATATATAAGATGTTATATACGAAATGCTGGAGAAAGAGCAATCTTTATGAAAGAAATTACTATTTATAGAAGAGTTGCGAATATAGCATAATAGACAGCGCACTGGTCTACTGGTATGTTAAAGTATTCGATTACTGGCCAGCCAAAATATTTATGTTCGTTTCCTTTTGGAAGACAGTGGCAATCCACTGAGAATAACGTCTTTACTAAAAATTTGCCGTTCAAAACCGGCGTTAGATTGAAGATGCCATACATATACCTGTAACAATCACCATGCGCACCACAGATAGACACGGACAATAGGAAGGGAGGATATAGGAAGGAGGAGGATATAGAGGGGTTAATGCTTATACGATTGATAATATTCAACTGTCATAGTTAGTGACACTCAGTCGTTTTCATAATGGCAAGATATTCATTTTTTAGAGTTACTTTTAGCTTTACTTTTGTCATCACGTATGGCTTTGCTAATGACACATTGTCTTTTCCCAAGGATTTTCTATTTGGCGTATCTACTGCTGCTTATCAAGTAGAAGGAGCTTGGAATATAAGTGGTACGTAAAGAGCTTTTGTTCAATGATTAATATCATTTAATTGTCTATGTATTAAGAAATAGATACATAAGCAAATATTATGATATATTACATACAAATGATTTTGTCTAAATTTTTTAATTAATTTAGTATGTGTATTTAAATTCGAAAAGGTAAAGGCATAAGTATTTGGGATCGATGGACACATGATCATCCAAATCTTATACGTGATGGCAGCAATGGTGATGTGGCTTGTGATACTTATCACAAATATAAAGAAGATGTACAGATATTAAAGAACATAGGTGTACGTTTAAATATATTTTATCAGAAACGATATATTAGACATTAAAATATAATATTTTAGGTTGCCTTTTATCGCTTTTCTCTCAGTTGGACACGTATTTTACCAACTGGTTATCCTAATAATATTAATCAAGAAGGACTCAATTATTACAAAAATCTTATTAATGAATTATTAGCGAATGATATTGAACCATATGTCACTTTATATCATTGGGATCATCCAGACATCTTTGAAACCATGGGTGGATGGACTAATGAAATGATGGTTGAATGGATATCCAATTATGCAAGAGTTGTTTTTAAAGAGCTTGGCCCCAAAATTAAATACTTTATAACTCTCAATGAACCCGGAATCTTTTGCGATCACGGATACACGACAGGCATAAAAGCACCAGGTATATTTTATTTATATCAATTTAATATCCAAAAATACACGTCTATCGAAATTTGCTAGATACTTTTTAAAATAAAATGTTCTTATAGGAAAGAAATTGGGCCGTATTGGTCAATATCTTTGTGTGCATAACATGCTGAAGGCACATGCCAGGATTTATCATATTTATAATAAAGAATTTCGGAATCAGCAAAAAGGCCAAATCGGTATAGTTTCATACGGCGAAGGCCTATTCCCGAAAAATGCTTCTGATATCGCAGCAGTAGATATAGCTTTCCAATTTATTTGCGGATGGATATACCATCCTATTTTTTCACAGACTGGTGATTACCCAGCAATTATGAAAACTCGTATAGCTGAGAGCAGTAAATTAGACGGTTTTCCAAAATCAATTTTGCCAGTATTTTCACCAGAATGGGTGCAGTATATTAAGTAAGAAATTTACAGCATAAATAATATAAATATTGTATATAAATATTATAATTAATGACAAATTAATATCATTTCTCGACTTGTATTATCTTTTTCATTTTTAAGAGGTACATCAGACTTCTTCGGAATAAATATTTATACTTCAAAAATAGTAGAAACGGTGCCACGAATTAACGGACAGCCATGGTATGAATATTCCGGCATAAAAAAAAGTGTAGATCCATCGTGGCCAAAAACCGCGCTACCTAACTTCAGGGTTAGTTAACATAGAAGATGCATATTAATTGCGTGTATGAAATTAGCGGATATCAATTTTCGCGGGTTCGAAACTTTTGTTTGTATAGGGTTTGCTAGAAATTTATTAATTTGACCCTAATAACACATCAGGCACAATTAAGTCGTACAGATGGTTTAACTTATTATTATGAATAATTCATTCTGTGAATTATTCATAACCTGTATTCAATGCCATAAATTGGAAATCAGAATCGAGTGTATTTCAGACAAATATGCAATTCTGATAATTTAGTTGAATCGAACATAACTGATGAAATTATGATCCATTACAGAAAAATTAATAATTAACTGTTAAATAAACTTGCTAAATATAATTTGTTACATGTTACAAAGTAACGAATTTTTTGTCACTTTTACGTTAGGTTAATTATATCGATATTATCTTTCTTAAATATAATAAAATTAATAAAATAAAATAATTTTTTAATTAAGTATATCGATGCGAATAAAATATTATTTATGTCTGTATATAACAAGTCATATTTCAAATATTAAATATTTCAGGTTGTTCCTGCTGGATTTCGACAACTTCTTAATAAAATTACAACTGAATATAATCGTCCACCTATCTTCATTTTCGAGAATGGTTTCTCCGACTCATGTTGTACTTATGATTATGCAAGAATATCTTTCTTAAATTCTTATATGAAGGAAATGTTAGCTGCCATTAAGAAAGATAATTGTAATGTGAAAGCATATACTGTTTGGAATCTCTTTGACGATTTTGAATGGGAGTATGGTTATACGTAAGTTATTACATTTGATATATTTTTATAAATACTTTTTAAATAAATATATATTTATACAAAATTTTACTTTTAACAGAATACGATTTGGATTAGTAAGTGTCGATCATAACGATCCTAATCGAACAAGAACTCCGAAATTGTCAATGGATTGGTATAAACAAGTTATTAAGTCTCTTGAGAATTCTTGAAAACTTGAGAATTCTTAGATAGATAAATATATAAGATAAATATATTTTAAGTTAGACCTACAAGTTAGATAAAAGACATAAAATTATTTAGTTGAACATTCCGTTATTTGTCTGAGTCTCTGTTATTTCTAAATTAATTGTTTATATATTATGTTACATATATATTTGTTCATCTATGAAAAAAAGGAAACACTAAAATATTATAAATAAATTGTCTAATTGTCATTATACATAATCTAATCTATAATCTATCTATCTATCTATATTATTTCTATTTCTATGTGCAATATAATCTATATCTTAGATATAGATTATGCAGAATGGATTATATTGCACGTAATAGAAATAATTGAGCATAATCATAAGAATGATAGAAATGTCATAAGTAATATTTTTTTTTATAATATATGTGTTAAGTTTATTCTGATCTACGATCGGTCGAATTGTAAAAAGCATCGGAACAACCATAGCAATCGCGATTCGAGAAATAAACGAAGTACAGGTTTTCAAAAAGGAGTAATCGCATGCTATTACTCTCGGGAAATATCTTTCACCATGTTCAAAGCGAAAACCTTGTCAAAGTAACGAGTGCGCTTTCAGCAGAACGAAGTAACTCATTATGGCATATAGTTTATTATTTTTATATTTTTTATTTTCGCACGTACCTTCTCAATCTAGTAAATTTCAGAACGAATTCCGAACGATTCTTACAATAAATATAAATTTGAAAGGAAATGAGCAATTAAAATAAATTTACCAATCTAAACAAATATTAAATTTATTAATTGTAAAATATTCATTTCAAGTTTTTTATAATTACAGTCTTATACAATTTGTTTGATAAGCCCAATATTGTTGATTTCAATATCTATTTTTTAATAAATGTTTTATATATGTTTGTCAAATTTGTCTGAAAAATTCCGATTTATTGTGAAGATATCATTGATTTTATTACTTTAGAATTTCATATTTTAGAAATGATTTTTGTAACTTATAATGTGAAGCTATAATCAGAAAATGATAGATAACATGAGGAACGCGTTATAATTCAAGAAAGACTAACGGTCCATCTTCGTTTAATCCATTGCCAGGTTTACTCTTTTGCGCTGGGTAGATTGTATTGCCAGTGAGTGAGATAAGGCGTTAAACAAAAAGGCGTGTAGGTCGAGGGGATGGCGAGGGGATGACGCTGCGAATGCTTTCTGGTGCCTATCTCGTTTATACAGCTTTCTATGCACACCGACCCGGCTAATAAAAAAAAAAGAAGGAGGGACGGAAATAACAGATCGCGCTTCGGCAAGCAGAATCTCGTGTAATTACCCAGGAGCGCCGTTGTACGTTGCACTCGTATCACGTTCGTCGATGCTCCGTGGAGAATGTACTCAAAGCCCGTTAACGAAAGGCAAGCGCGACGCGCTAAGAATGGATCTTCAAGATCGATGGCACCGATTTACTCGATATACACATAATTAAGAAAAATGTCTAATTAATGGATCTAAATTTTGCTTTACTGAGATATTTAACTACGCTTATCTTGGCGCATAAATGGTGAATGTCAAATACGGATAATGTCGGTGCCAATACCGAGTGCACGTTATACCGATTATAATCGACCATTCGTCAGCATTCCTAAACATCTTTAGTCGTTCCGAATATCGGCTCCGCGGGTGTTAATTGTACCCATGCGCTATGTATATTCCGCATCATCCCCATGCACACAATAATTTACGCATAATTGGTACAATTTAGATAACTCGTGGCGGTATCAAATTATACCGTGTAAACACACGCGAGATCGTCTGCGCGTGCATAATCCGTAACTCGATAATTATGTATTCGTACATATTAAACGGGCCGCGCGAGCCGACTCGACAGTTTCGACGAAGTACTAAGAGGTGTCTAGACGGGAATATGCGCCAACAACTCGCGCTGCTTGAAGATCGTTTACATTCTAATGTAAATATTGTATATGCACAATATATGCATGTGGACCGAAAATCCGTGCCTTGGAATCCCATGGGTAAGATTAGCTGTGCACCGTACGGAGAGCCGAACAAATTTGCGGTGGCGGGATGAGACGAAGGCGCCGTTTTCGCGATTAATTTTATTGCCTGAGTTAGAATGGGCGATCAAATGATGATTCCTCGAACAGATCTCAACAAAGAAGAGGATGGCAACGGTGAAAAGCTTAGGGGATACTTTTTCGTATGAATTGATTCGCACAGTCATTTCGACTTAGTAAACCCAGGGACTTTTCAGCTCAATACACTGTGCAGACATTCGCGTCTACACATCTACACATCACATATATGTAAATATTACATATATTTACACAGGATTCGAGATCAATCATTTCGGGAGATGAATAGGAATCCAAAAATAAGAAAGTTGATCTAAACATGGATCCGAAAAGATATTGTTATCGAGTTATCGAGTATTTTTAAGTTGAAATTTGAAATTGCTTTCGAATTTTTTTGTCAAAATTGAAAGAACAAATATTCATAAGTGATTATAAGTGATTATAAGTTTAATAACACAATTAAAGTCAAATAAAAGTTGCGGACTGCTTTAGTATTACTCAGAATGTATAACTGTAGTAGTTCTGATCTCTGTCAAGAGATGCTAAGCGAGCTGTATCTCCACGTATATTCTGTGTAATGCTAAAGCAGTCTGCAACTTTTATTTAATTTTAATTATATTATAAAACTCATAAAGACCATCTCTTCTTTCAATTTTGACAAAAAAATTCGAAAGCAAAGCAATTTGATATTTTAACATAAAAAGCTGATAATAGCTGATATTTCAGATCTGCCTTTTCTTCCAAAAAATATATGGATTTTACAAAATTGCATATATGAAATTTTTCTGTTATGTTTTCCATAACGTTTGAAAATCTTTTTATAAAAACATAAGTTAAAAATATAAATTGTCTTAGTCATACCTTCTAAATTTAAATTTTACGAGATATATATATATATATATATATATATATATATAAACACAATTGTTAAAAAATGCTTAAGAATCATATAAAAAAAATAACAAGAATACTGCGCGTTGAGAGAAAACAAACAGAAAGATTTTCTTTCTTTCGAAAAGAAAATAATGGCTATCTCGCGAGTAACCGACGTGCTTCCGCTATCGTGAAAATAAACCGATTTTAACCGTAATGCGTTTAATCATCAAAGAATACTTGTCACAAATCATCTCTGTATACGGTACTTATCATCTATTCCGGTTTATCCTGTGTTCCGCGATATTCCAACTTCCAGCACTTTGATGAGAAATGCGGAAGTATCGCGGAAACGTCGAGAAAAGTGACGAGAATAAGAAACTCCGATTCGCTCTCTTTCACTCTCTCTCACTCAGAAATTTTCCGTGAATCCCGAACAATCCAGTAGAGTCGGTATGCTAGGACGGACTCTCGACAGCAGTCGCTTTTGTGCCCCAGGGGATAGTGGGAACGTCGAGGAAGAGGCCGGCAAGGCGCCGTGAGAGGCGAATCCGTACAACGATGTCGACGTAATTGTGTAACTTCGTGGCTGCGACGTACGAAACAATAACCGCTGGCAAATCGCATCAAACAATACCACGGCAGATTGCATCTTCCAGGGTGCGACGCGCGTCTCTTCTTTTTTCGCGTTGATCTCTTTTGTCCTTGGTCCTTACGTCGACTTTGCCGTGTCCTCTTAACAAATAACTGTACGCCTCTATCGTTCCGCGAAATCGTGATTTTCAAAGGTTACCGCCTTTGGTGAATCGCGGCAGAAAGGAGCACGGAGAAGGTGGCGGATAAAACGCGTTATCGGGTACAGAAACGATTACGCTTCCGCGCGAGTTTCGCGTAGGAAAGAGAGCGAGGAAGCGCAAAAGGGCGCTCGAGAAGAAAACGTCCTTTTCTATCGCTTTTTGATAACCTCCCAGGATGCCGTCCTTCTAATAAAAAGAAGTCTTTCCGTTAATGGAACGAGAAAAGGAAGAGGAATATAAAGCTGGTAAAAAAGTTTCGTATACATTTTTGCTATAGTCTATAACATTACTATATTTCACAAATATAATAAAATAATTGATATTAATTTATTATTGGAAATTAATTTATTATTGGATTTAATTTATTATTGGAAAAATTATAACAAATATTTTAATTATTATTATGTTTAAAGAAATGTTATATTTTCTTATTACTTAACATTAAATAAAAAAATGAAGCTAAAGTTTTTAATAATTAACGTGTTTTCATAAAACGATATGTCAACTTTACACATAAAACAAGAAAATATAATTTAAGTTTAAACATATTTGTTTAATAGAATTTTTAACTTCATTTCAAAGAGAGAGAGAGAGAGAGAGAGAGAGAGAGAGAGAGAGAGAGAGAGAGAGAAATACATTTTCATTGTTTTTATAATAACTGTCCTATGCATTATTACACAAAAATCAGACATGCTAGGATTTTCTAGTATGACAAAGTAGCAGACATGAATTACATTTCAACGACCAGTTATTGATGATAGAAATATAAATTTAAAACTGTGTAATCCGATTGCGGCAATTACATAATATCATAAATAAACAATAATATGCATATTTTCTTTAGATTTTAATTTTATCGGTGGATTATTTTCAACATCCAATTTCGTTTCTTTTACCCAAAAACTCTAAACCCTTCAAAACTCTAAAATACGAAAAAAAAATTGTTTTAAGATATTACGGAATTTTTTTATTTTATAATTTTCT
This sequence comes from Pogonomyrmex barbatus, assembly GCF_055798465.1. Classification (NCBI taxonomy): domain Eukaryota; kingdom Metazoa; phylum Arthropoda; class Insecta; order Hymenoptera; family Formicidae; genus Pogonomyrmex; species Pogonomyrmex barbatus. Next base: position 5,033,984 of record NW_028297099.1, on the reverse strand, counting down.
TTAGAAACTTCGGAAAGGTTTTGATTATGTTCTGAAAAAACCTCTTTGGTGAACTCTTTAGAATATCTAAAATTCTAATGGATTAAAATGGATTTTTTCATAAAAGGTATTTTGCAAGTTTTGATTATACAGAATTGATTGATTGATTATACAGATTGATCTTAATTTAATATGAATATTTTTCTATATCAAGTAAATGTTTATATAGTATTGATTTGGTATTATGTCAGTCGGTAGTGAAAACATTTTTTTACATTTTTTTAGGACTTTTTACATTACTTTGGGACTTTGAGTTACAATTAATTCGTTTAATTTGAGCGAAAAATATAATTTACTTGAAATTGATAGTACATAGCGTTTACATATTCGACTGACCGTAACAGACTAAAAAAACTTGAGGAATCGATGGATTAAAGTTATGAAGATTCGTTTCTTTTATACCTTGTCTTTTTTACTTTCCTTTCTTATTTCCTTTATTTAATTACGCGGGCAAAGTCTCCATTTTCTACCGTGAGGAAATAAAATATAACTATTACTTTGGACCATAATATGAAATAATGTTTTAAATGTGAAATAAAATCTATGTCTATATAACTTTAGCTGAATTGTATTAAAAGTAATAATATATATGAATTATTAAATATATTACAAAATTCTTGTTTTTTTATTGTTGAATCTTATTGTTCTTTTTTCCGGTTAATACTGTAGATGAAACACTAATAGTTCTATGAAAAAAAAAAATATGATTTCTAGGTTTTTTGACAACTGCGATCGACTTATTTGTGGATAATAAGTATATTAAATATTTAAAATATTTTTAATAGATATACATAGACTATCATAGGAATACTGAACTAATTGTTATCATATTTACAAACTCGTAAGAACGCTACTAAAATTCTTTAAAATGCGATATCTTGATGTCGATATCGTATGTTTAGATCTTGAATGTTAAATGTAAGAATGCGTTTTCATCTAACTCTATGATGTTGGATTTTAGTGTCATAACGTCAGATGAAAAGTCAGCTTAATACTTAAAACTCGTGAAGTTCGTACGTTCTTCGTAATTTTTTTTATATTTTTTTATATTCTGTGCTCTCAATGAAGTATCATGGAATTAATCAAATATGTAAGAGAAAGAAAAATGTGATAATTTTAATTAGTTTGGTTATTAAACATATTGCAGTAGCAATTATTTGTATTTTTTATTTTATTTTCTCTATTTCTTATTTGTATCAATAATTACGTCTATGTATTGTAATAAATCAATCAATGATCTTGCGCTTTTAAATAAATATATATATATATATATATATATATATATATATATATATAAGTACATAAATACTGTGTATTAATAAGAATTTTGTTTTTCATGTTTTAAATTAATAAGCCTTAGATAAAAATTTAATAAGCAGTAATTTATTAGCTATTTTAATGACAGTTTTTTTCTTTTTTATATATCTTATACTTTTCTGTTTTTAAATTTTGTAAAACAATATTTTTTATTCTTATTTATTTGCAGAATATTAAAATCTCTTATTCAATTTTTCAAATATTTACATCACATACGAACATGGCTCTAAATAAGTTTCTACTACTTCTATTTTTATTATTAATGGAATATAATTAGACTAATTATGTCAAAATCTAATTCATTTTTTTTTATTACTTACTAACATTTTTTTACGAGTAAGTATCATTTTTAACAATTTATAAATAACTACTATACCACAAAGTAGTATCACAAATATAAAAACAGATAAAATTGCTATAACATCTATATCAAATTTCATATACCAAAGATCATTAGCGATACTGGTATGAAGATGAAAAGCACCCTTGTGACGAATAACAAATTCAATCCACCAAATCACATGTTCCAAAAGATCATAAGGTTTGTCTTCATTTAACGCTTTAACTTCGAGAATTCTTTTTTTATATCTAGAAAAAAATTTACATTTCAAAGCAATTATGATAAAATGTAAAATATTCTATCTAAAGGAGCTAGTTCTATTTTACAACTGCATTTTAATCATAATTGCAAAAGAATTTTGTATGCGTGCTTGCACATGAGTGAATGTGTATTATGAGATAGTATTGTGTAATAATTAGATTGATATACAAAACTGTTAATATAAAAAAATTATTACTTTTCATTGGTTAACATGTCTATTATACTGTTATTTAAATATTCTTTTGACATATTTATAATGTTTAAACGTTTTCCAATTCCAAGATATTCTAGTCTATTAAGTTGAGCATACTGATCAGCTAGCACTGGTAATCCTAAGACCGGTACTTTATAATAAATAGCTTCTTCTGTACTCTGAAGCCCACCTTGGTATATAAATAATTTAATGTTTGAATGGGCTGCAAAATGAAAAATATAGAAAAATGTATGGTTAAGTGAAACAATATATATAAATATAAACTTTAGTTATAATACTTCCATAAATTTACCAAGGACACTTTGCTGCGGAAACCATTTAGCGATGTAGACATTGTCAGGTTTATTTATTAATTCATCTTCATATTTCCACAAAACTTTGCACGGCATATTTGCAAATACATCACGAAATATTTGTTGTACGTTATTTGGAAATGATGTCATCATGACATTTGTACCTAAACTCATATAAATGAATCCATTTGGTGCATTTGTTATAAATTCCATCAAATCCTGAAACAAAATAGCTATTTCGTTACATTTTAAAAGAGAAAATCTTAACGTTTTTCAATATATAGAAAAATTAATTTTAGATACAATGAAAATAATATAAAATAATTGAAATAATGAAATGTCATTAATACGTTTTTTGAATACAGCAATTACTTTTGGTAAGGCCATGAGTTTTTTTGAAATATGAAGATTTCCAAATGATATAACATTAGGTGCTTTTGGCCTGGAAAACGAGAGAACTTTTTGCTGATTTTCCAAAACAATACTTATATTTCTTTCCATATCACTTATGTCCGGGATATCATTTCCAAGATATTTTTCAGCTATTGCCTGATGCTTAGGATAATAGTGATAGATTACACAATATATGTGATACCACTGACGAATAAAATTTCTTATCCTTTGCCATAATGAAAGATTAAAACCAGTATCAAGTCTCATTTCCCAAGCAGAAGGATGTGATGGCAGAACAGGTGCACCAAGTAAATAGTAATTATTATTCGACAATTCTAATGATGATATACCTGTAAATAAATATAAACTTTTAAATGCAATCAATTTTTTGCACATAGACTTTATTTTTAAAAATTATTATAGAGACTTTATATAAATATGAACATATAGGAGGTTAACGAATTCTGGTATTAAAAAATATAATTTTTAGCTTTCTTAAAAATTTTCATTAAAATAAAAGAATATTAAAGCATTATTGTTTTTGTATGTGTAACATTGACCTTACCTATAAGCGGTGCATTAAATCTGTGCGCTAATCCGTAAAAACTAGGCGTTAAAATAATCTCTGCAATTACTACGTCAAATTGTTGATCATTGTTTGATACATATATCTTACGTACTTCTGGATGCTTATAAATCATTTCTGATATTTCGAGACATGCAGGCCATGCTTGTGTACGTAGCACATTCATAAAGGAGAGCTCCATCATTTTAACGAAGTCTATTTTTCTTGATATCTTGTACGTAGAATGGATGTTAATTTCTGTCAAATTTGTTAAACTAGGATCATTGATCGGATCTGTTGTTATAAGAACTACGTCGTGTCCTCGTCGACTCAGAGTGGTCCATATTGCTCGATAAGCAACTTGGTGACTGTAAGATGGTAATGGCATAATCGCCAAAATCCTTGCAGTCTCTATCGTCACGACAATGCATAAAAAGCATGTCATACAAAATGCGAGTTGTTTAATTGACTTCATTTTCCTGTTATTAAACAAAATTCAGTATTAATTATCCTTATTGGGGAGTCCGCTCTTATTTGTATAATTGTTCTGTTTTCTTGATGTTAAAGAATATATATCTATTTACGATAATGAACAAATATGTCTTACGATTATCCGTAAGCGTTGAAATATCTATAAATAAAAATATTACAATTCAGTTGTTTTCGTTTAAAATGCAAGTTAGATCTATAATACACCAAAACACCATTTAATTTTTTTCCATTTACAAAAAATAATACATTGTACGACGTTGTTTTTTACTCAATGCACATTAATAAGAGAATGTGAGTTTTAGACTATGCAGAAATAGAAATGAATGTATTTCCACTGTACAGATAATATTCATGCTTATTAAAATAAATAATGTATGTGATAATAAGATATCAAGCAAATATTTTATTTAAAACAGATATAACATAATTTGCATTTACGTTTAGAATACAAAATTTTTATTTATAATAATGTAGATTTATGTAGAATTATTATGTTTTCTGAAGAATCTATTACGCTACAAATTATTATGAAGTTTATATAGTTATTATACAGTTTATATAATTATAATGAATTTTAAAGTTAGAAAAAAATTTATTAGGATTTTGTATGTTCTTCAAAGATTTCTAGAATTTTGAAAGAAATTCTAGAATTCCTTAAAAGAAATAATTAACAGTGGAAGCATAAGAAATACTATGTAACGAATTGTTGGTGATAGAAGGATTACTTCATGACATCTTTTATTACTTGAAAATTTTTTTATTCTATAAATCTTTATACGTATGTTTTTGGAAATATTCTGATGAATATATTTCAATAATAATTTCAATTTTTTGAAAAATTGTTTGGGGCATTCAGACTTCTAATCTGTATCTTTTGTCAAAAGATTTTGTACGATTATCTAACTTTAATATATGAATTTTTATATAAATATACAATTTATATAAATATTTGTGTGGTATTGAATTCTACATCGCCTCAATCGGTAATGATAACATTTTCTTACACTTTTCTATGCAACTTTGAGTCACATTTAATCTGTGTTTAGGCAAAAAGTTGAAGAAATTTATTTGAAATTAATAGTATATCAATTTTAAGTATATGGCACATTGCGTATATATTCGACGGACTGTGATAAACTGAGAAAATTCATGAAAACTTGGTGGATCAAAATTGCGCTGATTTGTTTCTTTCTTGCCTCTTCATTCCTTCCATTTTGCATATTTTCTTGTTTAACACGAAGATTAGATCCTATTTCTATTTTTATCATAAAAAATAAAATTTGACTGCTATTTGTCGCTGTAATACGAAACAATGAACGATTTGTTCATCAGAATAATAAATATCTAGATATCAGAATAATAGATGTCAAATATTTAAAACATAACAGTATTCGTAACTTTCAACATATTTTTGGATCTTTGTAATTTTGACAATTCAAGCATAAATTTACAAATGACAATAGATCAGTGAGGCGGAATTCTTTCGAATTAATGTTGTACATATCAGTACAAAATTATCATTTCATGAAAAGATAAAGAAATGTCATATATTTTAGAATATTAAAAATCAAGGTTAACATATCATTTAAATTCATGAATAAAAGAAACTATTAGAAAACTTATCAGTAAAATGTTAATGTTTTTTAAAAATAATGAGCTGAAGAAGATAATGAGGAAAAAAATTGCGCTATAATTTTGTTATTAAAACAAATTTTTTATAATTGTTATTAAAACAAATATATATTTTTCCTGTAAACATATAACATTTTAATAAACTGAATATCGAATACAATTATTATTTGTATTATATGTGTGGTTATATTGTATTATATATGTGTATGTTATATTATATACGTGGTATTCCTACATGATATTTTGATAGAAATTATTCGCTAAAAAATTTTTTAAATTAAAGGAAATTGGATTTTTATTAGATATTTCTGAACAAAATTATTCTTTTATAAAAAAAAAGTAGAAATAGGGCGCCTAATGTACGTACAATATATCTTTAATTTGTATATCGTTATAATGTTATAAGATTTTGAAATTGGAATAGCTTTTAGTTTTCCCAAAAATTTTCCTTAAAATAAAGGAAATACTAAGCATTAACATTTTCATGTATGTATATATATATATATATATATATATATATATATATATACACACATGAACGAAAAATAATTTTATATATATATATATATATATCATTATTTTTACAAAGAGTATAAATTTGTATGTTAAAGCGTACAAGCTGTCCTGTTTTTATATCTTCTACAATCATTATATCAAATTTGTAATTTCACTTTCATATACATGTTCATTTTACGTATTTCCGCTTATAAATATTTTTTAATATTTCAAGAAATATATTTCTGTATACTCAACAACCAGCCATGAATGGAACATTATTTTGATGAAATTCATGTTTTCTCATTTTGTGAGAGTGTTGATTTTCGTCAAATTAATCAAACTAGAATTTGATTTATTGTTATAATAATGATTTCTTATTCTCGTCAACTCAGAATCGTTCATACTTTGATAAGGAATTTGATGACTACAAGATGAATGAAATAGTAATGGAATAATGAAAGATTCTTGCAATCTTTCTACAATTAAATGTACAATTAAATGTAACGTTATATACATGGTTTGCTGCGTGTTCTACATTTTTGTAAATTAATCTTATTTTTTTTTAAATTATAAAAAATTTCTTAATATTTCTTAGTATTTTGGATGTTCTTTAAAGATTTCTAGAATGTTTAAGTACTTGTAGAAAATGTTTTATTATTTAATATAGGCATGGATACTATTTAAGAAATTGGAAGAAAAGATTTGATTTTATGACATTCTGTATTATTTAAAAAATTTTAAATGTTATACTTTCCTATATAAGCTCCTGGAAAAGGTTGATCAATGTATGATCAATGTATTCGAATTATTACTTCAACTCTTTAAAGAAATCTACAATTTATTTTAATATTGATTATGAAAGATAATGTGAAAGATAATGTAATTAAATGAAAAATACTGCCAATATTTTTTATCTTATTTTTTTCTTTATCTATATTACTAATGATTCCGCTCATTTTCTGTACAATAAGTAAACAAACTTGCGCCTTTAATTAGATATTATGATTCTTTGTTATCTATAAATTATGACGAACGAACGATTTGTTGATGATGACGATAGATACATTCAAACATTAAGTATAGAATGTATATAAAATAGCGAAAACCTTCATAGAAAAATCCCATTGTCGAGTTATAATATTTTGTGATTGAATTTCTTAAAATGTTACAGAACTTTTGAAAAATGTTACAAATTTTAAAAATTTTATTTTATTTGATTATTTATTAATTAATTAGTCATATTTTATTTTCTACGTAATTATTCATATGAATAATTAAATAAGTTGTAATAAAAATTGTTTTATATTAATGTTTCTTGATAAAAACTTTAACATTTTTATTGTTAATGGTATATAATTAGATTACGCATTTCAAGCATTAATTAATTTTTTTTTTCATAACTACTGACATCTTTCTGAGACCAAATATTATTTTTAACAATTTAAAAATAATTATTATACCACAAAAGAATGACATAAATATAACAATTGATAATATTGCTATAATATCCGTATCGTATTTCTTATACCAAGGATCATTGGCAATACTGGTATGAAGATGAAAAGCACCTTTATGACGAATGACGAACTCAATCCACCAAATCGTATGTTCCAAAAGATTATAAGGTTTATCCTCATTTAACGCTTTAACTTTCAGCATTCTTTCTTTAAATCTAAAAGGAAAAAATAATAAGAGAATTATGTCAAAAAACATAATATCTTGTCTAAAAGAAACAAGTTCTACTTTGCAACTGCATTTGAATTATAATTAAATAAGAATTTTGTATATGTGAGATAGCATTGTGCGACAGTTGGATTGATAAGAAATGGATGAAAACTAAATGTAAATAATGATCACCCTTTATTTGTCAATATGTGTGTTATAGCCTCGTTCAAATATTCTTCCGATATATTCATAATATTTAAACGTTTTCCAATGCCAAGAAATTCTAATCGCTTAAGTTGCGCGTGATGATCAGAATATATTGGTAATCCTAAGAGTGGTACTGCATAATAAATAGCTTCTTCTGTGCTTTGAAGCCCACCTTGATATATAAATAATTTAATGTTTGGATGGGCTGCAAACAGAGATATATAGTAGAGTATGATATGATGGTATAATGAAGAAATACGTGAAAATATTTTATTACTGTATGTAAATTATGATACTTATATAAATTTACCAAGAACGCTCTGCTGTGGAAACCATTTAGCGATATAAACATTATCAGGTTTAATTGTCAATTCGCCTTCATATTTCCACAAAATTTTGTATGGCATATTTGCAAATACATTACGAAATATCTGTTGTACGTTTTTTGGAAATGATGTCATCATGGCATTTGTACCTAAACTCATATAAATGAATCCATTTGGCGCATTTGTTATAAATTCCGTCAAATTCTGAAACAAAATAGCTATTTCGTTACATTTTAAAAGAGAAAATCTTAATGTTTTTTAACATATAGAAAAATTAATTTTAGATACAATGAAAATAATATAAAATAATTGAAATAATGAAATATCATCAATACATTTTTTGAATACAATAATTACTTTTGGTAAGGCCATGAGTTTTTTTGAAATATGAAGATTTCCAAATGATATAACATTAGGTGTTTTTGGCCTGGAAAACGAGAGAACTTCTTGCTGATTTTCCAAAACAATACTTATATTTCTTTCCATATCACTTATGTCCGGGATATCATTTCCAAGATATTTTTCAGCTATTGCCTGATGCTTAGGATAATAATGATAAAGTACGCAATATATGTGATACCACTGACGAATAAAATTTCTTATCCTTTGCCATAATGAAAGAGAAAAACCAGTATCATGTTCCATTTCCCAAGTAGAAGGATGTGATGGCAGAACAGGTGCACCAAATAAATAGTAATTATTATTATATAATCCTAATGATGTCACACCTAAATGAATATGAATATAATGAATATAATAAAATTTTTTCATGTAAAATTTATTTCAGAGGAATATTATGAAGTCTTTATATAATATAATGTAAATAAATGTTATGTATAAGATGATAAAAAAATTATTAAAATTATTAAATTGGAAAAGCATCTAGCCTTCCTCGAAATTTCATTAAAATAAAAGAAATATTAATTAGGTTAACGTTTTCGTATATACCATTTGTCTTACCTATAAGAGGTGCATTAAATCTGTACGCCAAAGCGTAAAAGCTAGGTGTCTTTATAGTTTCTGCAATTACTACGTCGAATTCTCTATTGCTCCCCGATATATACATCTTACGTACTTCCGGATGCTTATAAACCATTTCTGATATTTCGAGACATGCAGGCCATGCTTGTGTATATAGCACATTCATAAAGGAGAGGTCCATTGTTTTAACAAAGTCCATTTTTTTTAATATCTTGTACGTAAAATGGACGTCAATTTCTGTCAAATTTGTCAAACTAGGATCATTGATCGGATCTGTTGTTATAAGCACTACTTCGTGCCCTCGTCGACTCAGACTGGTCCATAATGCTCGATAAGCAACTTGGTGACTATAAGATGGTATTGGAACAATTGCCAAGATCTTCGCCGTCTCTATCGGCGAGACAATGTATAACAAACACGACATCCAAAATATCATTTTGACTTAGCTATAACTTTCTATCAAACTTTATGTAAATTTAATTATTAATGCCGATGGTTTTTTATTCTCATTTGTATAATTATTTAATTTGCTTATTGTATAAAGTACGGATACTTGTTTATATAATATTGATATTCAAGTATTATTTGTAAGTGTTGGACAATATTGCAATGCGATTCTTTTCAACGTTCACGTGGTTTATAGCAAATCACCGCAAAACAGTGTGGTTTCTTTCGAAACCCGCGGAATAAAGTAATGAAATTAATTTTGGCCAAATGCGAATTGATAACGGTATATAAGCCTTATGACATGTAACTACATATATATATATATATATAGATGTACTTGGCTTATGCAGATAATATTCGTGATTATTAAAATTAAATGAGATATAATATAAGATATATAATATAATATGAGATATGCATAAATATGAAATGCCAAGTAAAGCATGCTATACTTTGGACAGGTGAATAATGTTTGCAGTTATATATTCAAAATTTTAGTTTAATTATTAGCAAGGATGATAATTATGATTAAACTTAATGTTATCTACATAACTTGCTGTCCTACATTTCTGTAAAGCTAGCGTCACTTGTTTAAAATTGTGAGAATTTATTTCAGCACTCTGAAAATTTCTAAACAGTTTTATTATTTTTAAGTAGACGAAGTATTGTTTAGAGCACAATATAAAAGACTTAGAAGGGAGAAATTAAGTATATAACATTTTTTATTAAGTTAAAAAACTTGTATTTTTATAATTCTGTTTGTACAAATTTTTGGAAAAGATCTGCTTAATGAATGTTTAATATATTTCAAAAGCTAACACAAATCTTGAAAATATTTTACAGTTTATTTTAGTTCGATTGATTATCAATTATAATATAAATGATAATCACTCTTTGTATTTTTTATTTTATTTTGTATTTTTTCTTTTTTTTTGTCAATCAAAATTAATTAATTAAATTTACATACATCAATAATAATTACGCTAATTTCTCGAATAATAGATCATCATGCACTTTTTAGTTAGATATTACGATTCTTTGTTATACTTAATATAATAAATAAATGATTCGTTAATAACGGATGGTTGCATTCCTTAAATCATAATATATAAATACTTAAAATTGTGAGAACTTGCGTGCAGAAACATATTTATTATTAGATATGCGTAATTTTGATAAATCAAAGATAAGTTTGACGATAATGTAAAAACGTTATATAACTAAACACAGTTTTTTATGACTTAATGTTACATATATTAGTACAAAATTATCATTTCATGAAAAAGTTATTACACTAAGGCACAGTTGATTTTTATATGTATGATTGTTTTAAGTACAATCTTAAAATATTGTAACTTAATCACAAAGATATATTAGCATCTTAAGGTATCACTTTAAAATAAAAATGGCTTAAGCATACGCATGCCATATTAAAGAATACTAAATTTTATTCTTAAAGAATACTAAAAAAAATATACGCATATTATTTTAATATTACAAAAAAATGAAACTGCTATAAGTTGAAAATATTAAAATTTTTTTTTTAGTATTGAGATAAAAATTGTACTATGAATCTAATATTGGAATATATATATAATATCTATTTAAAATTTTAATGAACTTAGTTGAATAGTTATAATTGTAATGTACATAACATATTGGTAGAAATGTCTATATAAAAAATTCTCTTAGTTATAATACATTTTAATAAAGTTCTTAAATTGCTACACAAAAGTTGCGGATAAATGTTATAATTTCGAAAATTTTGTCTCTTTGAAAATAATTATTTATTAGTTAATGTATTTTATATTTAAATTTTAAGAAGAATTGATCAACATACTATAAAACAATGATTTTTAGAAATCATAGATGCTCACTGCGTGAACTCTATTTATTTCTTAAACAGATGGAACAATTATTTTATGGAAAATTATTATAATACTGTTACATTATTAACCCCTTGACACACAACTATTAATTTGATATGCAACTATCAAAACGATCTTCGCGATAAGAATCGCTCATGAAGTGAGCGCAACAAAAGAACCAAAAGTTTAATACTGCTTTATTTCGCGGATAAGAGACAATAATAAACATCGCATCGTTATATGCGAATAATTAACTTCACGTGTCTTTTTTAAAAATAGATACGCGAAATGACATATTATATAAAATTGACTTTTTTCGAATGCAAATTAGTAAGATTTATGATATGCTACTGCGTATATAGATTCTTGAATTATACATATAGATAATAATTGTGCTTATTAAAATTTCATAAGATAATATATATACATATAATATATTATAAGATAGATATGTAGTAAAAAATATCAAGTAAAGTATGTTATATTTAAATGCTATATGATTATACTTATATACTATATACTATATGGTATACTTTCAAGATGTGATTATGTTTGCATTTATATATTCAAAATTTTAGTTCGTTTATTGGCAAACATGAAAATTAAATGTAACATTACCTATATATCCTGCTGCGTTCTAAATTTAAATAAATTTAACTCCATTTGTTCCAAATTTTGAAAATTTATTAGAATTTTGAATATTCTTTTTAAAAGAGTTTTAGGATTTTTAAATTGTAGAGAAACGATTGTTAATCAGTTAATTACATTTATTTATTCATTTTTATTGCGCTCAATTTATCAATGCTTAATTTTTTGGAACTATGCTGTTTATTTTTATATAAACTTTATAATTATATTATTTTTTGAAAATACTTAAGACATTATTCAGACCTTTCAAAAAAATGTTATGTTTGTAAATTTTATTTCTTGGAAAGTTATTTATTAATGCATTTTATGTCTTATTTTTTATAATATATACATACATACATCGTATGTATGCTTCTTAATTTTTTAGTTTTGGGGCAAATTATTATTTCATACTCTCAGAATATTTGTAAAATACTTAAATCCTTTATTTAATCAAGTTAATATATACATTAAGTGTGAGAGCGTGCTTAAACAATTGTTTTCTATTATTTTTAATTTTATTATCAAATATATAGTTAAGAAATATAATTAAGTGCGTATAAAAAAATTAATTAATTTTTTTTTTAACAATCGACATTTTTCTAAAATTATATATTATTTTTATCGATTTATAAATAATTACTATTCCGGATAATAATATTATAAATATTACAATAGATAGAATTGCTATAATATCCATATCATATTTCTTGTACCAAAGATCATCAGCAATAGTAGTATGAAGGTGAAGGGCACCTCTATGACGAATGACAAACTCAATCCACCAAATCATATGTTCCAAAAGATCATAAGGTTTGTCTTCATTTAATGCTTTAATTTCAAGCATTTTTCTTTTATATCTAAACAAAAAAATTTATACCTTATATAAGACAATCATGATAAAAAGTAAAATATTTTTTCTGGAAGAAGCAAACTTGCAGTATAATTTTTACAACTATATTTCGATCATAATTATACAAACATTTTGTCAGCGCGAGATGTTGCATGACAATTAGCTTATATAAAAATACTTGCGTAAAAAATGATTACCTTTTATTATTCAACATGTCCATTATAGTCTCATTTAAATATCCTTTCGATATATTCATAATATTTAAACGTTTTCCAATTCCAAGATATTCTAGTCTATTAAGTTGAGCATACTGATCAGCTAGCACTGGTAATCCTAAGACCGGTACTTTATAATAAATAGCTTCTTCTGTACTCTGAAGCCCACCTTGGTATATAAATAATTTAATGTTTGAATGGGCTGCAAAATGAAAAATATAGAAAAATATATGGTTAAGTGAAACAATATATATAAATATAAACTTTAGTTACAATACTTCCATAAATTTACCAAGGACACTTTGCTGCGGAAACCATTTAGCGATGTAGACATTGTCAGGTTTATTTATTAATTCACCTTCATATTTCCACAAAACTTTGCACGGCATATTTGCAAATACATCACGAAATATTTGTTGTATGTTATTTGGAAATGATGTCATCATGACATTTGTACCTAAACTCATATAAATGAATCCATTTGGCGCATTTGTTATAAATTCCATCAAATCCTGAAACAAAATAGCTATTTCGTTACATTTTAAAAGAGAAAATCTTAACGTTTTTCAATATATAGAAAAATTAATTTTAGATACAATGAAAATAATATAAAATAATTGAAATAATGAAATGTCATTAATACGTTTTTTGAATACAGCAATTACTTTTGGTAAGGCCATGAGTTTTTTTGAAATATGAAGATTTCCAAATGATATAACATTAGGTGCTTTTGGTCTGGAAAACGAGAGAACTTCTTGCTGATTTTCCAAAACAATACTTATATTTCTTTCCATATCACTTATGTCCGGGATATCATTTCCAAGATATTTTTCAGCTATTGCCTGATGCTTAGGATAATAGTGATTTAGAACGCAATATATATGATACCATTGACGAATAAAATTTTTTATCCTTTGCCATAATGAAAGATTAAAACCAGTATCATCTTCCATTTCCCAAGTAGAGATATGTGATGATAGAACAGGTGCACCAAGTAGAAAATGATTATGATTATACAATCTTAATGTTGATACACCTATAAATAATTATATATATTACATATAAGTAATGCAATAAACTTTTTACGCATAAAATTTATTTTAATAAGGTATTAGCATGAAATTTGTCTTTAAATGGAAATATAGATGTTAAAAAATAGTAAATTTACGATATTTTTTAACTTCGAAATTTTTATCGAAGTAAAATGAATATTGAACAGGATAACCATTTCGTACATGTCGTTATTCTTACCTATAAGAGGTGCATTAAATCTGTACGCTAAAGCGTACAAGCTGGGTGTTAGTGTAGTTTCTGCTATTACTACGTCGAATTTTTGATTACTATCTAATTCATACATCTTACGTATTTCTGGATGTTTATAAATGTTTTCTGATATTTCAAGACATAGATCCCATAATTGTGTGTACTGTGTACTCATCCATGAATGGGACATCATTTCGACGAAGTCAATTTTTCTTATTATTTTGTAATTGGAATGGAAATTGATTTCTGTCAAATTGATCAAACCAGGATCATCGATTGGATCTGATGTTATAAGAACGACTTCGTGTCCTCGTCGACTCAGAGTAGTCCATATCGTACGATAAGGAATTTGATGACTGTAAGATGGTATTGGAATAACGGCCAAAATTTTTGCAGTATCTATCGTCGTGACAATGTATAAAAAACACGTCATCCAGAATGTCATTTTGACAATTGGTTTCATCTTTCTGTCAATAATATGTGAGACTGAGTATAAATTTTATCACTGTTGTTGACAACTATTTGCTCTTATTTGCAGTCTTAGTAGTTCCGTTTTTCTATTACATACTTATTTATTTGTTTATAATAATCGATAATGAGCAATATGTCTGTTATTATAATTACCTATAAGCATTTAGCAAGGTTAAAATGCGATTTTTCTCAAATATATAGTTGAATGTTTCTAATATTTATAATACATGGTTGGTCTAAATCAACACCATAATTTAGTTTTTTTTCGGAAATAACCGAAATGTTAAATTGTACCTGAAATTTTATCGAAGTTGTTTTTTCCAAATATACGAATTGGTAATAGCATGCTCTATGCTCATTATGATATATAACTGCATATATGGATATAGTTGAAGTGTGTAGGTAAAAATGTCATGATTGTTAAAATAATACATGATAATATAATATGAAATATGCTTGTATATGAAATATCAATGAATATTTACAATAGATGTAACGAGACTATTTAGAATTGACATAATAAGGTTTTCATTTACATTTAAAATACATTTTCAAAGTTTAATTTATATATTTGCAATACTAATAATTGTTAAACATGACATTATTTATATGATCTCTTACATCCTAGATTTTTATGAAATTAGTTTCACTTTTTTAAAATTTATCAAAATTTATTAAATTTATTAAAATTTTTCATATTCCTTTAAGAATTTTAAAATTTTCAAGTGTTTATAGAAAAAAATATTACTGTTTAAGAAATATTTAGTATGAAATATAGTTTTAGTGTAAGAAATATTATTTTAAAAATAATAGAAGAGGGATAATTTTATAATTTTTGATATTTTTAATGCTGTTGTTTTTTATATAAGTTTTTGCTAAAGTCGTGGTCAATATGTTCCAAAAATTACTTCAACTCTTTGGAAAATTCTTTTGAAACATTCAGAAAATTTTAATTTTTATTAAAAAATTGTACGCTAATGCGTTGTAATAATTTGGATTACACAGTACTGTCCGAATGTAATACGATAGTTTTTTTTATATCAGATAAATATTTATATGATTTTCTTAATTCTCAATCGATCATGAAAATATTTTCTAACATTTTTCTATTGTTATATAATTATAATTTCAAGTTACAGTTATTCTATGTTTGGGCGAAAAATAAAATAAATTTGAAATTTTCTTTCCGAAATACTGGATTAGTAAAATCATCATGTTTACGAACATGCATTGAAAAATGCTAAAATTTCTTTAAACACACAATATTTTGATATTGATGTTGAAAATCGGATGTTTATCGAATGTTGAATATTATACTTAAATTTTACAAAATGCCGTGTGTGTGTATTCTTCGATCTTTATTTTTTTTTATAATTATGATTTCTTGCACTCAATTAAATACTATGAAATGAATCGTAAAAAAGAAAAAAATATTATAATTTTTTTTTGTTCTGTTTCAATTGGGTTGATTAACAAATATAATGCAGTAAATGAACGACATTCTTTATATTTTTTATTTTATTTTTCTTTTTTTATCCGTATCAATATTAATTACGCTCATTCTTTGAAGAATAAATGATTATCTTTAATTAGATATCACGATATTTTTGATCTATAATCCATGACGAATGAACGATTTGTTCGTAACAACGATAGATGACTATATTAAACATATAAGTACTTAGAAAGTACTTCGTAACCCTACGATATTATTGTGTCTTCGTAATTCTGACAACCTGAAGATAAGTTTGATAATAACGATAGTAACGTTATGGCGAGAGGTGGTCTTTTCTGAGTTAGTGACGTACATATAGGAGTCGTAATAATAAAATTCACATTAATCTTTCACGGAACATTCAAGGGAGTAGAGCAGAGAGAGAGAGAGAGAAAGAGAGAGAGAGAGAGAGAGAGAGAGAGAGAGAGAGAGAAACGAAATGGCATGGCGCTCGTGCTTCAGCAGAACTGTGGAACTATTTATGACTTCAGTCCATTTGTCGAATGTCACGAGGGATTTCCGGAAATTGCTTTAAACGCGTAATGGCACGTCTGTTTTCGGAGTTTACCGGTCGGGTTACCAGCTGTCATAATAAAAACATTGATATCGTCCGCGATGGCACCGCCGCTGTGCGTGACTATTGCAAATCGACGAAAACGATCGGTAGACGCCCGGCAAATAGACATTTTTTTCACTCAGATATAAAACGATCCCCGATAATATGTACTAATATCTAAAATACACTCTGTTTTTAAATTAAACTCTTTACGTCGACTATCTTGTTTTATGGAAAATAAAAGTTGGCAGAAAATATTATTTTGATTTTTAGATTAAGATGGATTCTTTAAATCTTTGTTCGAGTAATTGAATAGATAATTGAAGATATGCCATAAAATTAATATATAAATATGAAACTTTTGTAACACACATATACACATGCGTATATCAATAATATCAATAAATTGGATTTATATGCAATAAACTTTATTTATAATAAGATTTTTAATAGTTTTTAGTGAGAATAATTAGAGACAATGAGGTATGTAGTATGGAGTGAAATTATATACGCATCAGCAATTACTTACACTTAGCGTGATAACAATATGATCTGAAGGCATTCCTGGTACTGCCTGAATTCTTTTGAAAGTTTGGCGTACGTTTCAACAAAGCTGAAATTATTAACCATAACTTCCACATTGTGTCTCGTGCAGAACTGGGTAGCATAATTAAGAGGACTCCCACTGTCGTTGACTAGCACGTGACTCGACCTCGGTACGGCCTGGCACATACATTTACAGCACGCAAACACCGACGCTGTGAAACCGACGACGTGTCTTAGGTTCAGCTTTACTCGGCTATCTGGATCTAGTTACGAATTTGCATTATAGGATAGATCGTTGGGAGTTCTCCGCAAAATTGGAAAAGCTTTCGTGCATTCGCTTCAATTTTTGTCGTGTCGGTTCGTTTAGAAAAGAAAAAAAAGGTCTTTTTAAATTTTTAAGTAAAACTTAGGAAAGAACTCATCTCTAGAGAAACGCTGATTAAGCTCTCGAATCCAGGATGCTGTTCTCTCGTATTCATTTTTCTATCTCTGATGCGTTCGAGGATTCTCGCTTTCGAGATATAAGATAAAACACGAATTATATACGCTACGCTGGTATTTGAAAAAAAAATCATATACGCGAATACTGGTGGTCATGAACACATTAAAATCTCGCGATGCACGAATTTCGTCGCGCAGTCGAGACGCTTCACAGATGATGGGTTTGAAATGCAGGATGCGCGAAAGCATTGCCAGTGCACCAGTCAGGTGCGGCGCGTTGACGCAACGTGAGAATACAGACATGTTACAAGCAGAACTCTTAACGTCGCCTTTAATACGACAGCGGACGGCGCACGCAACGCGTCGCGGTTTACTACAGATATTTATTCAGTAGTACAGTGTGAAGAGGGTCATCCAGGATGTGCGGAAATAGACGACGATACTAATCGGGGGAGTTGGAGGGCTTTAAAAGCGCATTGGGTGTGGTGAACGAAGAGAGGAGAAGATGGGATGGCAAAGGGAGACCGTGGGCCAGCCCGCGACTATCGCATTCTGTAAATCATGTATAATTGTAATTTATACCGCGCATCATCCTATGTTAATTATAACGGGGCGCAGCGTCACGCCACAACGAAACGAGTTTACGAACGTGCCGCAACGGTAGGATTTACGAGCTTCGCGGAGGGAGAACCAGGACATATATTCGGTCGCATTCGCTCTCGAATATTTCCCTCTCTTTTTCCCTTTCGTTTGTATCTGACTTTTCTTTTCTCTTTCTCTCTTTCTACCAGTGCGTCGCGATATCGTGGATAGCGATGAACAGCCTACGCAAACGAAATGAACGACCTTCGGAGCTTTTCCAACCTAGCAGATAAACCACGAAATATACCGTTGTATTCTGTCTGAGGATTGTCATCTGACGTGTATGTAACGAGTGCTATGAGATACTTGCCGATGACTGTGGGATATGAGATATGAATTACGAACGAATGAATGTAGTTTTGTTTCTTTTCTCGCAATTTCGCAATTCATTGAAGACTAAAACACATGCACTACAGATTTATTTGCAAACATATGTTTTATGAGTAAAATTTTAATTAGAACTTTTTTTATATCCATACATGGATGAGAACCATAAGATGGAAGAGCACGTAATGGGCAAATCTCAAACTATAGATTACAGAAAATTTAATGTAGTGCATATTCGGTCTAACACTATGATCTTGCCATGATCATACTAATAGATTTTCAACTTTTTCACAATTTGGTGCAGTGATACGAACATTTTTAATTGATCGAACTAGATTTTTGTAATTCCAATTTTTTTCTTCATCTTTGCCACTTGTATTCACTTGAATACATTTACGGCGTTTGGACTTCGCTTCGCTTTAGTCCAGACACGAGTAACGTACTGCATATAAGCTCATATGAACGTGAATTCGAGGCAATCGGCACGGAATGGCGTAAGAGAGCACTCGAGAACTCGCGAGCTCTAGCTCCCGGCGGTAAATGGCGGGCGAAGCGCCGGACATTCGATGCCTCCGAAGCTCATCGATTCGCAGCTGACGTGTACAAGGAAATGGCATTTAACGGATTAAAATCAGCCGTCCGGAGAGCTAACGTGCGAGAGCCTGATAACGGCCGATTGTAGTTAGATTTTTGTGCATTCGATTTTTTTTACCGAGATCGCCGATCAGGCGGTAACACCCGACTTATCGATTTCGTTATAAAAGCCGTCAACCAATACGAGCCATTTTATTGCCTGTTTTGCTGACAATGAAGATTAGAATTTAGAGAAAAAAATGTGGTGGATTATAATTCGAAGAAATTATCTAGATAATTAAATTATCTATTATATATTTATGAGAGAAAATTATATATTTTTTTTAAATTTTACATATAAAAAACTGTTGCTGGAAGATTGTACTTTTATTTATTAATCTCGTGTGAATGTATGCAGACATATTGATCCTTGAATATCTGTGAATAATTTCTTTATGTAATTAAAGAGCCTAATGATTTTATCAAATATTAAAATTAAAATTTAATATTAATAAATACGTTTTCTGGAAAGATACGAGCCGATGTACTTCATCATATTTCATCTCGTTTTGAAGGATCAAAGTTGGACATGCCGTCGACCCCTGAAAAAAGGGTTAACGGAAGTCGATGTTATCTATATGAAATATACCATTGTAGAACCGCACAATATTTTACCTCGCAGCGATGCCTTTTTTCGCATTCGGCGATACTATATCGAGAAGCATAACGAGATTTTGGGATCGATGACGCTAACCATAGTCACCATCATCGAATTTGCTAACGAGACCCGTGACGATATACCATGCCATCGACTCAGCGGAACTGTCATTAAAAAAAGCCAGTTATAGCGGACCGCCTAGGTTGGGAGAAAAACACGCGGTCTCGCGATTGCGGCAAACGAAGCCACTTTGAAACGGCGAACATAATCGATACGTCTGCCGTACGGGCAAACGAAACGGATGGAAAAAGCTGAACGCGGATTAAGCCGCGGCGCGCAATGTCGTTGACAATTCAGCGAAGTGAAAATGTTTTGCCGGCATATCTGGTTGCGCCAGCTGTTCTGTATATAACACCATCACACCGATAGTTGCGTGTATTGGAAAAGATAATTCGATGTGTAACGAATTGCTCTTTGACGAACTTTCATGTTTCTCGCACTTTTGTAGACTGTGACCATGTCGGCTAGACAATTCGTACACTATTTTGGCAATACCTTGCAAATTACTTTCCCGCAAAGGTTTATATAAGTTATTAATCAACTTCAATCACTCAAGATATCTATTTCCTGTTTTAAGCTGGCAATGTATTTGTAAGAGATTTTGCTGAGTTCCAATTTTCACATTTTCTGAATATTATTCTGAATATTGGAAAGCACTGTCAACAAATAACCAGTAATGATAAATCTGATAATAATTAATGGTGTAATTTATTTATTTTGCTTTATTTATATATATCTGAAATAAAATTACATGTAGAAAAATATTAATTGAAAGTATAATTAATATGATTATATTGCATACGAAGTCAAATTGTTTACAAGCCACAGTATTGCAATTTTAAAATTATTGCTTCTATTTATAATTATAATTGTGTTGATTTTTAACGCAAACAACAGATTCTTGGAAAAAATTAACATATATGTATGTAATGTTTTTTAACAAATGTCACAAAATTTTAACATTATTATATTGTTTTGTGTAATATATTACAGATTAATAATTTTTATATTACGTAAAAAAAAACAGATTTTTGAGAAATAGATGATATAATTTCAGCACATGTACTACTTTAAATAGCATAACTTTTGTTGGTGACGCTCTAATGCGACATTGTTTAATCACATATAAATTTTTACTGTAATTTACTTTGACTTAATTACATGCATTATTAATTTTTAACAGAAGCATATTTGATATAAAACCGCTGTCGTATATGACCGTAAATATAAGAATATTTCATTGTCGAATTTCATTGGCGATTCATTAATCTGCTCAAGAAGTATTCATCAATCAAAATTATTTATAAAATTAACATATTCTCAGTTATCTACTAATATAGAATTAATATAATATTGATTATTATATATAAATATGTATTATAAACAAAAATTACGATTATAAACTAATCTTATAAAGATAAATGATACTACATGATAAAAATAAATAATTTTATTTATAATTATTATAAGTTTTAGATGATTACTATATAAATATTTAAAAACATTAAAATGATAACTATTTTAAGACTAAATATATCTGACAACATTAATTATTGTGCTTATCTTTATTTATAATCTTTCTTTAATTGAATTCTGACAGTTGTCAGTCATTAAGATAATTTGGCAGCTAATTGACATTCCTTGCGAAGAATACTTGAGAGAAGAGTCATATTATTCAACGACCGAACTAGAATTGATCCAGTTATGAAAAGGTCAATTTCACCGCGTCGAACCACTAGCGTCGTTAAATCTGATTGCCGCAGCGTCACAATTCTTCTCGGCGGTGGCCACCGCGCATTCACGATTAACGACGAATGCATGCCACCCGCGTCTGCATTCTGTTTGGCCCGGCGCTAACGAACTATGAATTCCAAAAGTAAAGAAGTAAAAACCAAAAAAAAAAAAATAAAAGGAACACAAAAGAGGAACGGGCGACAGAGCTGTTATCCTTCATGAGCCGCGACAGCCGAAAGTGCGGTTGGAACTCTATGAATTATTCACGTCTATTCTTCGTCCAACCGATTCCGTACGTGCAAGAGAGTCGGAGCTAGCGCGACGTGCAACTGCAAGTGCCCGACTTGTGCAGCTGATTCGCGATAACGACGGTGCCAGATGGAAATTCCGTTCGCCTGCCGTCCGTCCAGCCGGCCGTGTGCAACTTTGGGAGTTTCGCACACGCGTGCCTGCACGCGCGTGTGATGGCGCGTGAAGTTGCGAGAGCGCTGCGTGCGCTCACGCCTCCGGTCGTCGTGTAAATTGGCGAACGTAAATACGCGATCCACACGCTTCGTACCGTGTACACGTACATACACACGGAGGACCGGTTGGTTTATCTGAGGCATAACCCAACGACCCGCATTAATTGTCGTCGTCAATCAGAGGAAGCCGTCACCACTGACGGAATGCGATTAATATCGATCAGCTTGCGTCTCTACCGTGAACGAACGATATCGACCTTATGGAGAATCGAGTTGCTCACGGTAATGATTTCCACACGATGTTTATGAGGTTGCGAACGAAAATACATATGAAAGCACATAAGCAAGTTTGAAGGATTAATAGAAGATTCGCGCATTTTATTGTAATATACTTGTTTTTTATGATTTTAAGATTAAAAATCGAAAGTTCTACATTAAATAAAATCACGTCCTTTGAAATTTATAATTTATATGCTCATATTATTCAATGATATTACAGTCTTTCAATGTACCGTTTTCGTTCACGATCGATGTCAGTTCATTAACAGCGTTAGTATAATTATAGCGAGAGGAAAGTTCACCCGAAAATTTCTCGATGGATAAAGATCTCCATTTGAGGACCGCGATCTCTATCTTCTGACACGTGAGAGTCAAAGATTCAGTGAATTTCTCATCGGGTTGCGGTAAATGGAAGCTGATTAGAAACGACTCGGCGAAATTATCTCCATAATCCGTTCCCAACATGGATTGAAGAGATCGTACTTAAATAGGATTTACTTCTAAATTTAAAGGCGGGCCTTACACCCGTCATCTTTGGCTGATCTCCATCGGTATTCTCGAAATGTTGCTGATCGGATTTTTATTTTTGTCAGGCCACGCAAATTGCTGAGAAAATGAGTGATCGACAAATGTGTGAAAGAAAAAAATTAAAATGGCGATAAATTCGGTCGCGATAAATCGTGCACTCTCCAGAAATTAATTTTACAAGAGACCAAGTCGGATTATTTAACGAAAGAGGCATTAAGTGAACTCCCCATTTCATTGTCAAACTGGATTACGTAAGCTACATTCTTGGATGGGCTTATGCAGGAATTATAACTATGCGATAATCTATGCGAAAATAGGATAACTCATACGGTTATTAGAATTTTAAATACGAGACATTTTATATTTCGATATATTGTAAAATTTCGTGTGATTTTACATACTTTTACATGACTAAAGTCATACTATTAAATCTTATTACATTGATTATAAATGTTGATTATAAATGTTCTGAAAATAAATGAGCATTAGCTGAGACGTATTTGGAGTAGTGCAAGAACAGATTTGCATACTATCTATCTAATAAAGAGGAATGGTAATTCAGAAAGACTGATGTGGCATAACAATACACATTTTGTTACCAAGGAGAAATGCAACGTAGAAGCATGGAATGTATATTAGACGCATATCTAGGCTATAGTATAACTTAACTTCTCATTAACCCAAATATCTCAACAAACAAACTCGAGTAACGATACGCTTTATGCATTATCATATTGATAGTGATACATTTCTCTCTTGCTTGTCTTATTTATTATTCTGCACAAGATATCTCAAAAATAGAGCAGTCCGTTATCGAATTATTTTTAATTTTATAATAGCTTTCCTATTTTTAATATTTCTTTCATTTAAATATACTAAAAAAATGGCATAAAATTAATTTCTCGAAAATAAAGCAAAGAATTTCTTTTTAAAAGTGGTCTAATTTTACCAAATTTTATATCGTATTCTATGCAATGTGTCTATTCAATGTCTAATTTTATAAAAATAGTAAGGATAACGAAAAGAATACTATAAATTTATCGAATTTTAGAAACCGTTGGCGCCAAACGGTGAGATTTCGGTAAGTAAAGCTTTAAAAATATTCTCATATTATGATCGCCGAGGAATAGAGGTAAGTGATTTGAATTATAGTTGATAACGAATGGCCGATAATGGTGGTTTGTTTTATAAGATCTCGTGGAAAATTATTTCAATTTTGCGTGCATTTTTTTTTTTAATATTATTGATCAGAATTGCTACTTACGTCACTTGGCAATATACGCAGACTTGTCGAACTCACAAAGTTAAACTTAACCATTAAAAGACGCCGAATACTGTAAAGTTATAAACCGTAATAAATCGTCCCTAATGTAGGTTAACGCCAAAGTGAAAGAATTATCTGCCGAATTTACGACGAGCTTGTTGCCAAAACCGCCGTCGTAAAGAAAGAAGGATCCACCCCTCGGCGAGAGAGGGTCGGGTATCCGCGACGATAATGGACCCATACTATCGTGGTATGGGTGGATGGGTGCAACCGAGGTGGTTAATTTAGAAAAGAGGATTGTGCCATGGACATAACATTTGTAATTCTTAACAAATTCTTAAGCGAATGCTTCGGTGAACTTAGATCGCGAAAGTACATTTTTACGAAAGAAAAGAGTAATACCAACAAGATAATAAAATAACAATCATTAATTGCTTTATTGAATCATTTTTTTATTTTATTATTCCCAATCAGTGTAATTTTTATTTTATTATTTCTATCAATGTAATAATTATTGTTTCTTTTCTATTTTACATTCGGTGATTATTGTTACAAATGATTATTATAATCAATATTTATTGTTATAGATAATTATTATTAAAAGCAACTATTATTACAAACGATTATTATTAAAATTGACGATGATAATGATTATGATAAGTGTATAATAATATTATTAATGGACACATCTACGTAATAATTAAATTATTACAAGATGCATAGCGCAATTATTACGCTATGTACATATTTATTATTTGATACATATCAAATTTGAATTACACAACTTTCCACTTCTTTGCTTTAATATGAATATGCTCACCTAAATTTACTTAACATTTTATCTTTTCATTATTTATTAATGAAATGTAGTAATCAACGGTGTGATCATTAATCGTACAAATTATATTTAAATATAACAGTTTTATAAAAAAGTTTTACATATATATAGCTTATACATACACACACACACACACACACACACACACACACACACACACACACACACACACACACACACACACACACACACACACACACACACACATATATATATGTATATATATTATATATATATATATATATATATATATAATTTTATATATATATATATATATATATATATATATATAAAACACAAAAATAAATAATTGAAGAAACTATATTTAGGTTAATGATTTGTTAACTTGATAAAATTTTAATTCGAAATATTTCATAAAATTAAATAAAAGTGATAATCGAATTATCTATGAATTTAATTACCTATATCGTAAATAAATATATTTATGCACTTTTTTGCTTAAAATCTCTACAGGATAGTAACATCTTCTTTTTAATTTATATTAAATCTTGTTTATTATTAACAAAGCATAATAATAATAATATAATCACGTTAACATGATTACGTTAATCTTGATTTATATTTTATAACGTCTATTATTAACAAATTTTTTTCTAGACAAAACAAAAAATTTTTATAGGTTTTACTATTCTAAAAAAATATTTGATACATACATATGAAAAAGGCAAATATGAAATCGATCTAATAAAGAACTCAGTTATCGACATTATAATGCATCCATTAAAACTCATCTTTGTTCACGGTTAATCGATCCCAATAGTGCCATGTAAAAATTAACATTATTAATCATCGCGAGGAACGACAGCTTCCTAGTAGACGTCATAATTATCAACTTTGCGGAATAATTATCGCGAACCACGAGCCCGAACGGATATGCGACGCCATGAACAGGAGGCGAATTGTTCCTTTCGTCGCGTCAACGTTACACGACCACGCGACTGTTTGGACGTTTCGCGAAATAACATCGAAGGTTGGGGGATGAAGGGACGCGGGGAATAGGGTGCGTAAATTACGAGGAGCTTGTTCGTGCCGGCAATAAATCATAGGGAGGCTGACAGGAACCCGGTCGCGACACCGTTGCACACCGCCCGTCGATTTAAAGTGTATACGTGTGTGTCGCGAGTATTTCAGAATTCGAATTTAGGAATGCATCGACACAGGGGAGAGATGAGGGCGAGCTTCGCTTGTCAATTAATTCCGTAGCTTTCCGATATCTCGTATTCGGCATGCGCATTGAAAGTATGACTTCGCCGATTAGACTCGATTCATCTCATCGAATTCAAAGGAATTTATTCCATTATTCTCGCGTGTTATTCGATGGTTTCAGGTGATTGCGGCGGTTGGTAATTCAAGTAAATTAATAATCCAATTTGAAATATAATGTTACTAATAAAGATTATTAAAAATTCTCGAAGAAACTTAGTTGTGATTAATCAACTGTATCAAGGTACATGAAATATTCTAAATCTTTATTATATATATTTTTGGTAGAAAATATTTAAAAATCAGATCGAAATAACGATTATGTTAACAACAAAATGATATTGACTTATATAAAATTAGAAAGATTTAATTACAAACTTAATATTTCAAATGAAGGGCTTATTTTTATAAGTATGCTCTTTTATTAACAATTTTATTTCAAACAGGAATCTAAACAGGATACCGTTAAAATATACATGTACAATCTCGGAATTGCGATAAATTTTAATATTAATTTCATAGAGATCAATCCGAGGATCGTCAATTACTGTCGCGTCCTGTCTGCGACAGTTGCGTCATCCTTCGATTTTACTGGCTCAGCCTAACTAATGAAAATCCTCGGAAAAATTGACTTTCACCCTACCCTTCCCCCGGTCGTAAAACCTTGGAGACGAAGGATCTTCTCGTAACCTCAGCTTGCTCCCACCCACGTCCGTTCTACAATCGCGTATCCAGAGAAGAAAACTCGAGAGAAATTCAATCTGGTCTATGTGACTAATGAACGAATAAAACACTTCTGTCTGTCGCGTTTCATCCTCTCCTAGTCGCGTCTCCCTCCGGAGAAATATACGCGAAAGAAAATTTGATGGGCTTTGAGCAGTGAAAAGCTAATTTGCAGCGGAATAGCATTACGATTCCAAACTAGTCTTACATTTCTCATACAGACTATCATTAATTATCGCGACATTATCATTCTTCCGCGCACAAAGTAGTCCGATATTCGGTCGACTTTGTCGTATCATAAGCGTTTCGCAGTGTCGCTTCGAAATACCGTGATTAAACTCGGGCCCGTTACAATCAGTGTAACGACAATGGTGATTGTAGCACTCTGTAAATTAGCACATTGTACTATATCGTGCGACGAAACGTTTTACAACTCACGCTGCGTTTAGTCCGATGCGACGATATTGTACGCGTAACAATCGTAATTTGAAATGTTAACTATAATTTCTAACAGCTAAATGTGTATATCGAACGCTTGAGAATGAAGAGCAATATATCTTGCTGGGCAAAACGGCAAGTTTTACAAGTGATATAGTGGCATATTCTGTGCATGGGGATAAAATATAACTTTTAATGAAACATCAGCGTCAGACAGCGTCGATTTTTGTTAGAGATCCCCGTAATATTGTTGCTATAAATCACGTAAAAATGCAGTTACAACGACAAAATTGGCGATATTTACGATATTGACGAACGTGCTGACGAATTATTTACTATAAATCAATTTTGAAAAAAATAAAAAAATAAATCGGAGTGCAAAGAGTTTGGAATTTCTCTGACGATGATAATATCTGCGATTTAATACTGTTCTTTTTATTTCTGGCTGAAGCACAGTCGCCGTAATTTTCTTCGAAAAGAATTGGATTTTTATCAGTGTTTAAGAGTAGATATTCAACAAGAAAACTGCTTCGTGAAAAATATGCTTCAATGCATTATTGGTATTTGTTATTTCCTTGTTTTGTTGGCACTCAAGATAGAATGTATGCATTCAAGGATAATATTTAAAAAAAGTTTTAAGCATATTAGTCATTTTCAAAATAATAAAATTACATATTATTGTATATATTTTCGAATACATATCATGAAAAAGTAAACTATAATTGATAATTTATTTTTATTTTTTTTTAATATATTTTTTTTATGTTATTTACATAAATTCACACTACATAAAAGCTTTTTAAAGACAGGGCGATATGAATTTCAAACATTATGAAATAGTCCCACATAACACCACATTCTGTATGTTATCTATTACAAATATTTAGTTTAAAATGGAGAATAGATCGCTTGAATTTATAGCAATGTACACGCAATAATAAAACGGTTGCTTATCTTCGAAGCCCCATGCATAGTTCAACTTAAACTAATGCTTCCGTAATGGAGATTTCGGAGCCCGCTATTATCTCCGCGAGTCAGACTTTCGCGTCGTTTGGAAAGCCATCGCGGTACTTGGATATCCGCTTTCAGAGAGAAATTTTACTGACTAATAGCCGTCGTACTGGAACTGCAGCGTGGCGCGTCCGATTCGGCAGCAGCCGAGAAGTACGGCCTTTATTTTATCGTAATAGCCGATCGTAATAGCCGGAGAGAAACTTACAGTTTCCTGTCCGCTGCTTTGTCTCACAAACTACCTCGGGTCATTTTTAATGATCGGCAATATAAAGTTCGATGTGTATCGAGTCAGCGCGAACGCCGCGTGTGCGTGGAAAACGAAAGACGACGATTCCGTAACCGCCGTCACTGCCAGAGGCGGAATGGAAAAGAGAGACTGGAGGAAAAGTTTCATAGGGAGTTCAACACTTTAAAGCGGTTTCCATGCGAGCACCGTCCTGCGAAAACGAAATTTAAGGGTCACTCGCGGATAGCGATGGCGGAGGGGCTGCGAGGGGAAGATAATAGGATAAAGGGAAGTTTCTTTTAGAGCGCGCAGGGAATTCGATGATGTTCACAGTAAGGCTAGAAACGATCGTTCTCAATTGGCTTTGGGAATCAGAAAAACGCATTGTGTGACTTAGAATCGCGACTTTTCGTATATGAAAAAACATCGTATGTGTATTAGCTCTATATAAAATTAATAAATAATTTGCAATAAAAATTAATTTAAACTGTTTTACAAATATTAACTTAGATTGATTTAAATTAAATATCGAACTAATTATCATTTAAATATAATTTAAAAAAAAATGTGATAAATTTTTTATTCAATATATAATGCTTGCTACGTACACTAATTTCTAATTACTTAGACATTATTACTTGAATGTTTTCCCTTAGAGAAAGATCTATTTCAAAGTGTAACAAGAATTTCATCAAAGTTTAAGTGGTTGAAGTAGATGGGATCTTGTATCGTCTACAGTTTTATCACAATCCACTTTTTTCTTAGCGAGAAAGCGATTTACGTGCTAGCGTAGAGGACTTACATAAATATTTATTAGTACGTGACGTATAGTTTATAATTTCCAG
Source organism: Pogonomyrmex barbatus (assembly GCF_055798465.1). NCBI lineage: Eukaryota > Metazoa > Arthropoda > Insecta > Hymenoptera > Formicidae > Pogonomyrmex > Pogonomyrmex barbatus. Next base: position 5,004,142 of record NW_028297099.1, on the reverse strand, counting down.
AAGCACGTTTGGCTTAGACACTAGGCACGTTCGTCTAACGCATTGCCTACTAGGAGTCGGATGTATTACTATCTGGTATAGAACGTGGTCAGACTACTGTGTTCTGTTAAAGTTTGTTCACGTTTATGATGATATAAAGTTTAGATCGAATTTAAACGTTATAGTTTGCAGATTTATAGCATTATATTGTAAGCACTCGTATTAGTCATCATTATTTTATTCGTCTCTCGTGACTATACGCGTACTCTGTGGTTGTTACGTAAGTACATCTGGATATAGTTTAATATTTTTAAATACGTATTGTCTTAAACATGTATTGTCTTTTTTAATATTTTTCAGAAATTTTTTAAATTATAAAAAATATTTTAATCATTTTTTTAACTTATGGAAATATGTTTATTATATATTTAAAATTGAATTATTTAAAAAATTAATATTTAATAAAATATTTATATATATATATATATATATATATATAAAGATATACATTTTGTATTATTATATCTATATCACATTAGACGTATCTTGATGAGTGACTTCTTCGATTGGCGATCAATTAAACGTAGCAAAGGGGGTGTAGGTAGCACCTGTAAATGAAAAATCTATTCGAACATGAACGTACGTTCGCATCTGAACATGACCAGTTGAATCGATTGGCAATCGGATTAATAGCCCCTGGCAATGCTCACAGTTCGATTTCTATACGAACACAAACATATGTAATTTCAACTACACTGAATGTATCTACGTTGATAAGTATGATAACACGAAATACCCTCGCTGAAAGAGGCATCTAATACATGTATAACATTATTTTATTTTTTGTAATGTGTAACACATATCATTTTTATCATAATGTCATTTATAGTGTGTGCAATGCAAAATCCAACATTTTTATTCTTTATTTATTAATGCAATATTAATGGATTGAAAGTTGCCAGAAACATTAAAAATATATTTAAATTTATATTTAATTTATATAGTTATTTTATATATTTATATTTAATTTATATAGTTATTTTATATATTTATTTAAATTATATATACATAATGACGTAGTTTACAAACAATATTGTTATTTATTATAACAATAACAAAATATTCTATAAAATTTTAATTAATTTCAAACACACAATTTTAATAAAAATTATGCACAATAATTGAACAAATCTTCAAAAATGTCGGAAAATATATCCATTAATCCAAGAGAATTTCAACAAAAATTTTATTAAAAAAATTTTGATGTGTTATGTAAGATATATATTTTTATAAATATTTTTGTTTTCAGAAATAGAAGAAATTCAATAATTTAAAGTTGAAAACTTACTGATGTTGCGTTTAGTTGAATTAATTGTGGGTACTGCTTTAATGCTTCTCCGCGCACATTAATGATCGTTTAAAGGAAGATCGAAGTGCTTTTCTTCGTGATAAAGAGTTTGTGTTCCTCAGTAATTATTCGATAGTTGTAGATTTGTAAGGAAAATCATAAAGACAAAAACCATAAAGAACAATTCTACCGATAAATACTGATTACGGACGTTCGAATAGTCTTGCCGAGTGATCGTTGTCGGGCGAGCAGTTTTTTCCGATTCGCAGCCGAAAGTTTCGAGTGGAAAATATTGTACTCACCTAACCCTTGCTAGCCAAGCGATTTAAACGAAGTGGCTAGTGAAAAGCCAAGCAGAAAGTTAATCGAGTTTTGCCCTTCTTTCACGAAATAATTTTGTTCACAATTGTGCGGCGAAGCTTTTGTAAAATTTTTTCTCTCGCATTGAATAGCAAACTTTACTAAATGTTTTCTGAGACTTGTGAAGAAGCTTGGCGGACACATTTAGTCTAAAATTAATTCAATCATTTTTTTCTAAAAATAGCTTATTAAAGAAAACAACTATATGCTTATTAAAGCTTATTAAAGAAAACAACTATTGCTTTATTAAAATTAATCGATAATCAACGCAATTACAATGTGCAAGCGAGATGTCATTTATGCGCTTTCGATGCGTTATAACTTCAATTGAATGAACGTTGAATACATTATGCACCAAACTAAGTTCATCCTTCGTAATTTTATAGTGATTCTGGCATTAATTAAAACGAGCTTCGTCGTTAGTTGTGAAGAGGCGCTCTCGCCGTGTACGCATTATTTTGACTCGGCGAAATTGAGATTTATTATTAGCTCGTGTCAGAAGAGAGCGCGTTACAACGTATTACTTCATATTTCTGGATTAAGCTCTCCCCACTACTACGGGAAGCTACGCACGAAACAGCCGCTTATCATGCATCTTTTATCGTACGCTCCATTTCCTGCTCGGAATTTTTCCGCCTTTTTCCTCTCAGCCGTACGTTGATCGCTGTTCCTCTTAACCGTTCGCGACGAAAAATGTGGTTTGTTTTAGCGTAATGTAACGGGAAATTTAATGGAAATTGCTCCGTTACAGCGTGTATAATATATGGCCTCTGTGTGAGCTTACGATCAATGTATCGTAATAGATAAAAGAAGTTTGCGGGAATATCAGATCAAAATTTGCTCAACTCACTAATTGCTTCTTTACATGTGCCCTCTGTAGTTACTGCATATATGTGTATATGCGTGTATATATAAACGTTCGTACGTACATACATCTGGATATGTACATAGTGTAATTTCGTCACAAGCGGTGCGAGGCTGCCCCATTATAGGTATCATAGCTCTTGGATGTTGGTGCCCAACGGGAATCACGATATCTGCAGCTGACTCGGCACAAAACGTACTCTAAATAATTCACATTTAATTACAGCCCGTTCCGTTTTCGTGATATGTAACGGCCGAATTTACTCTACCCGTTAGCTACGTCCACCCTCTCGGCATTAAGCCAATATTTAGTGATTTCATGACTTTTTATATGTAAACAATAAATAAACCTGACACTCGGAGAAGCACGGTCTATTATACTCGCGTAATTATAAAATATCTTTGCAAATAAAAATATGAGTTCAGCAGTTTCGTAATTCAAGTTCTTCCGTAAATGGAAGGTTTACAACAAATTTAATATGATAATTGCCTTGCATAATTATGACGATTACAAATATTTATAGCTATTGAACTTACAAATCATCGCAAAACTACATCTTTTCATAATTCGTATTTCACAAATCGCACATAGTTATGCAGCAAACATTTCGTAGCATTGTAATTAGTTTGACATTGAAATCGGATAACTACTCGGTTACTCGTCATTAATGCTCACTATAACTCGCAGCGAGTTTAACGGAATATTAGTTCGCAATCAGTTCGAGAGATCGCGACGAGATGCGCTTCCATGTATCTCGCGTATCAGTCCTAGTCAAAGTTTCTACCACTCTACAGAAATCGTGTATTCAACATGCAACAGACACTATGCACGGGAATCCCCAGCAGAGTTAGTCGGGACTAAGTTTAAATGTCTTCAAGATGTTGGTACTGACCCACTTGCGCGTAGACAGGCTAACCATTGGCTTCGCTCGCTGTACTTCATCAACGGGATATGTTCAAATAAGCTCACCACGACGAGAACAATGCAGCGCATTTAAAATGGACTTGGCAGTTGTGGCATCTGATGGATTCCCTTTAATATATTCTTAACACAGAAGTTACGTTTTTTCATTAAAATTTAAAATAATAGTCAATTATATGTAACATATCTCTTTGTTTTTCAGAATATTATATTAAATTTAAGTAATATATTTGAAATATATATAATAATTTAATATAAATGTAGTTTCTGATATATTCATAATGAATGATGGATAATGTGATGTCATGAAATTGATTTTTCCTTAAAATCGTTAAAACTATAGACACAATTTTCCTAAATTGCGAGTCTCAGCACGAAGTAATTACTGCCGTGTTTCACCTTCATGCGATATATGCACTTGTTGGTGTACCGGATAACTTTAACACAGAACACGCATACTTTGAATGCGGCTTGTTAAAAGTTTCCTGGTTAGACGGAAATGGATTTTGCATTCAATCGTAGGCGCGCGACTCGTAGGCACGAAACAACTTTACGATGTCGACCCCGTCTCTAATTCTATGACGATCAAATGACGAAGAAATCTAACCAGACCTGTGACAAGAAAAATATAGTATTGTTTTCGATAAAAAAATTACGTATAAAATATTTAACATTTTAACTTTCCATCAGCGATCATATTTTTACTCTTTTCATCTGCAATCTGAATCTTTTCATCTAGCCCAACATTTTTTACTATTCCAAGCTTTTAAAAAAAATCTGGAAAAATTCAGGGTTACTTTCCAACAGCTCTATTACATTAGAAACAAATAGATTTTTAACTGAAATGTTAAAACCTTTATTTAACAGAAATTTCTTTATTTTAGAGAAATTTGAGAGTAAAATTTGGCTTATGCCAAAAAGAAACTCAGGTTGCAAGTGGAGGATTAAAAAATGTTCGTATTGAAGAAGTTTAAATTACACTTTTTTCAGCTTTTTTACTTGATATATCTAATAATAGTTAACTAAGGAAAAAATTTCAATAAATTGATAAAAGCATAATTTTCCTTTCACTTTGAGCATGTATATTTTATGAATTTTACGTAAGATAAACGGAAAAGCGGTAAAATAAAACGTTCGTAGTTCACATTCGCATAGTTCACATTTGCAAGTCAAACTTTTCCGCGTGTCAGGACGGTTTTCGACATTCGTAGTTAGATAAAAAGACAAGAAAATATTACGATGTGAGAATTAACGAGCAAAAAGAAAAAAGCGGCTGCGTCTCATTCGTTTCCTTAAAACTAAAGTAGAAGGGAGTCACCAGATCGCTCATAAAATCCAGCCTGGCACAACGCGATTTATGCTGGCGCTGCCTAAGGATTATCATATTTCCCTCGACGCAGGAAACCCCCGCGCGAGAAAGTGTCGGCCGAGATTGCGCTCCGTTATCGCCTGCGAAATGGTGACAGCGATGCAAAGGGACAAGTGGCGGCAATGGAGGAAGTCTCTTAATGCGTCCGTAAAAAGCTGCACGAGAGAACAGTAATCGGTCGGGAATAGCTTTATGATGCTTCGGCGAGCAACAATATCGCGGTAACCGGTGGTAACGTATCGAGCTTTTTTATTTCGTTGAAAAAGACTTCCGCGAAGCGACACGGCATGAACGATCGCGAAAGAGAGAGGGATGGTCGTTCATAAAGAAAGGGCTGTAAAAAAATCGACCGATTTATTAACGTGCCGTCGGTGACGGCGTGCGTGGCTACGTCTAAGTTAACTCTTTTGACGGCACGCATGATCGCTCCGGCGAGCATACACGGACGTCTATGTACAACACAACGCGATCGAAACTTTTTGCTCGCTCGCTATTCTCGCGTGATATCAATCCGCGCTCGCTCGCTCTGTTTATGCGAAACGAACCATTTACTTTGTGTCACGCGCGCGCATGCCCGCGCCCGCGCTTTTATAGCGACCGGATGTATTATAAAGCTCTTCGAAATGACTTTCGCGAGGGCACGTTCGACTACGATCGACACACAAATCGATGAATGTCACGTCGTACCGTTGACATAAATGCCACCTACATGTAATGCGAATCGTAAAATATATCACTTGGCTAACGAGTGTAATACCCATTACGGTAATAGCGCTGTTTGACATGCCACTTACGTGCCGAAATGCAGCGTGGCACTTGAGTTCTCAAACGCAAAGGATCGCTCCTGCAAAAAGCAAGGTAACTCATAACGACGGATCTACAAATGAATGTTGAAGCGACAGAAAGCGTAGAAGTGGAAATTGGCTCTAATTAGCAAAAGATGGCGACGATTTGATACGTTTGCGCGGCATGGGCTGCTTTTTAAGTCTGGACTCACTTAACTGGACCCTTTGTTAAATGAACGTTGTTTAAACGATAACTCGATCAAAAGAACCCGGTTGAACCGAACAACGGCATTTAATTAACAAAAGTGCTCACTGAGAGTTTTACCGCCATCCCCGACCCCTATCTCAGAGGGAGACTCACTTCGAATTCTTCCGTTCTTCTCACTCTCGCTCGCGCCTTCGCCCTCGTTGTCATTCTTACCCTCTGTTCCCTCTGGTGTTTCTCCACCAACTGCCGGAGAATAATTGTGAAAACGTAGTATCACCGAACAATCTCACCGGATTTTACCCTCTTTCACTCCTTCCATTCTTCTATTATAACCGTTCTGTTCCTCGTTTACTATTTTTTTCCTACTCTCATCTATCACTTTATCTTCAGAGACATAGCTAGCCAGTTATACGATTTTAATAATATTTTTGTCTTGCCATTATTAAATCGGCTGATTTGTATAAGCTTGCGAACAATAAACTCATATGTCTTGGTAGGAAAAAAGTCAAATAAACAATTTATTGGATGCTCGTGTTCGGCTAGCACTTAGAAAAGGCTGTATCTAGGAAAAAATTTGATTATTTAAAGAATTGCAAAAAAATGGAATCTGGCAACACGCACTTATTTGTTTATTGCCTTGGTTCAATAAAACATAGTATATTATGCTTATTTATGTAAAAAAATAGAAACTGAGCTTGGAAACAAAAATTCTTTTTGTTCGCTATCGAGTGATCTCGAAAACATTTCAGTAGTTAAATTGCAGTAGTTTATTTTTTCATATTCATTTTATAAAATATTGCAATGGCTACAAATTACTTTGTCATAATTCGTATTGTAAAGTGAAATGAACTTTATTGTTAGTTAGTCTGTATATAATTGCAAATAATTGTTAGGCAATAATTGTTAATTGTTAAGCAGATAAAACTCATCGAGATTATAAAGACGACGAGTTTGATCGCAGGATTATATTCGTCAAATTAACGAGCATCAAAATCTGACGATTTATAATACGATAACTACGTGTGAAAAATATCGATTGGCTCATACAGATTGATGGAACGGATGAGAAACGCGTTGCAAGTTCGTCTTAAATCTTCTCGACAGCGAGTAAAAGTCATGCACGTCGTAAAGTCGAGCGAGCTTCGATAAAAGGGTGAAGATGAAATGCTTGCACATCGATTTGTTTGTTCTTCCCTTAAGCGTTCCCTCGGAATGCTCTGCAACCCTTCTGTCGCATCTCTGACGCGTTTGATTCCCTTTGACCTTTTTTCTTTGTTACTTCCGGTAGAATCCGATTGACATAAGAATCCTACTTAAATCTCCCACTTGTGTCTCCCTTCAGGATTCGTTTTTCTATACTTACGCTTCGCTTGTTTCAGTTACGCATGTAGATACGTTTTGCTTTCATTTGCGCTTTGATGTTTTTCTTGCTCCTAAGAATAACAATCCTCTCTGCTTGACAAAGCGGCAGAAACCATAATTTGTCTTATAATAACGTAACTTAATATAATTATTATAAAATAACGCGTTATTTAAAAATATTATATATCAAAAAGAAACACACTACGTGTTGTAACTCGTTTTTATATTCTTCAAGGAAAAATTGCGCTCGACATTAAAAATATCTCTTTTGTATTTTATATTTATATTTTCTGTTTTAAATAGAAGATGCAAATGGCGAAAATATTTATGACATAGGAATATCCTTATCTTCAAATAGATTCGGAAAATTATGTTTTATTCATTAGAAGTATAAATACGCGTTATGATGTTTATTGATATCATGCCTTTTAACACCGACTGCGGGTATACCATTAATTTGCTCGTTTACAACAAACACACAGAACCGTGCATCGTTTACACGGGCGATCCCATAACTGCGAGCACCGATTCATCATCGACCCAAACATCGCACGGAACATTTCGTTCCATACCGGGTATTCCGAACGTGCACTTTCCGCGGAATTACACCATCCCTTCTTAAATCGCCCACCCGGAAAGCGCGGAACGAATTTCAGTTACCAGCCTTAGCAAATATTCGTTCAACATCGTCGACGCGCGATGCAACTGACAGCAAAAGCAGACGATTCCTGGAAACTTCTGCGAATCCTACCCACGTACCTCGTGGCTGTGGCACCTTGTGATTTCACGATCTGCAATCTCCTTTTTGTTATGCTCGACGAAAATCGCCCAACGTTGTGCGAAGCTGTAGGAAAAAATCCCAGGAGATGAAACTTAAAAAGATCTGTTCCCTTAGAGACTTATTTTCGTAACAGAGGAAGCTGAAGGAAGAAGGTTGCAGACAAGATTGGGAAGATCGAATGAGAATAAGGCGAGAACAAGGATCTTCGAGGGCGAATATATTCGACTTAATGAGTAATTTAATCGCGATTCTATCTCACCGTAACGATTGCATAATTGACCGCGTCTTAATTAAGATATGCGGACCTCGTCACAGCTGTTAATTAGATCCCGACACATCATCGTTCTCATGCACGCAGCGAATTTCTGTACTGAATATAGTACGGATTTCAACGTCTCACCGGTTCCGTTCGTAAAGGGTTGCTGTGTGGGTGTTCTGCTGGGGGTGGCGAAGGAGAAGCATCAGTGGAAATGGTACGGGCTATGAGTTCCAGCCGGAGTTGCGAGTGAGTTATGTCTCCTCCGTGAACTCCACGCTTCATCCAAGGTATTCCTATTCAATTTAACGTATCACGGCAGTATCTGCTAATTTCCTCTTATATCTTACGAATTTCGTTCGCCTATTCCCGCTATTCTGCCCGGCACCTATCGTTCTTTTTGCTCACCGCTGAGCTTTTCCTGAAAGGTCCTTTCAAATCTGCTTCTTTTGTGCCGTTTTCGGTTGCTTCTTCGTACGGACGAAGGGTAAAAAGCGTTTGCACGAATAAGAGGAGCTTTTTCCGCAAAACTCTTTGGTTGGCTCTTTATCCCGGCTGTTTCTCGAAGCAGAGAGCGATTTCATGGGAAAAATGCGTTTTAGTAGGTCCCCGCGTTGAAAGAAAAGAGACAATACGCTAATGCTAGTATATTTATCATGAGAATATATAGGTAGACACTTATTTAATTTCATACCAAATTCTGAGAAAAATGCGCGAAAACATTATGAAAAATTACGAATTAACGCGTTACATTTGAAGATATGTGACTTTAGAAATCTGTGTTGGTAATATTTTATACAAGTTTACATACGGAAGAACCGCAATCGTCGACAGTGCGCTGCGCGATTTATCGTTGACATTAGCGTCATCAAGAAATTCAGAGCGAGACGAGATTAAATGTTTATTCTGTTAATTGCTCCGCTGGTAGCTCTCATCTATAGTAGAACAATTATTCGTCCGTCGATTGAAATTCTGCGGTCTTAGCCGAAAGGTAATTAACTTTTAATCGAGAAAGTTCAGTGGCTCCGGGTTACCCCGTCTCCGAATTACTTCTTGCCTATTTCTCACCGTATCCTTCCCTCCCGTCGATCCTTCCTCAGCCGGGCTCCTGCCACTCAACGTGTCTAAACGTCCAATCGAGAAACGTGCGCGCTATGCGATATATCTCGACTATATACTAGCTCTTCTAAGCTCTTACAAGTTTCGGCGTTCTAGCTGATCGATGCGCATTCCTCCTTCGGCAATGAATGTAGCGGATCGCATTATTCGCAGGCTCGCGCGCGCACGCTTCACGGGTCGACCTTTATTTAAAATACAACAAATCCGCGCGTCAGAGGACGCTCCAGCAAAGTGATAAAGGGCGCGCGACGTTTTACGGAACACGACCAAAAAATACAAACGGATATGCCAGGATGGGACCTCGCGCGCAATTGCGCCGTTTCGCCGTTACTTTAGCAGCCCGCCGCCACCAAAAGCGGATCACTCTCGCATTCAGGAGACACGTTATCACGTTTCGCCGCATCAACGGAATTTGGAGTATTTTCAATTTCCCACGGTGCACAACAACGAGCGAGTGTTGATACGAGTGTGCGCGAATCTCGTAGACGAAGCCGCGGCCCGTAGCCGCCAATAAAGGACAACCATGCAGAATCGCATACTGCTTCCGGTGAAATCGGTCGTCGCGTGCACACGATGTAAACGAGAAGTCGCATCCACGATATTGTCCCATCAGATTGAAACGCTTGTCCAATTACAAAAATTCGAATTCGAGCCACGTATGCTTTCATTGCATTCATTGCTGTCTTTGCTTCTTGACGCGATGCAATTTGCAATCTGAAATTCTCGTTGTAGACGTGATCTAGACAAACGTACGCCGCACAGCGAATTAAGAATAAAAAGCGATTATCATGCCTGTAATGAATTTACAATATTTTATTACAAAGTCTGAATTCTGATTTGGATAACGAGTAATTTTATCAATAGATTCACATTATAAAAAGAATAAAATAAGATAAATCTTATTCTGTGATTATAATACATAATTTAATTATTCTGTTATTAAACGTTTAGTGCATACCAATTTATGTACGATGCATAAGATTTTTGGCAGTAATTTTTTTCATTGGAATACATTTAAGTATAAATCCTACGGATCGTGCAATTGCTTCGCAAACTTTTATTAACAATGAAAGAGCATCGGCAACATTCGCAGCGGTATTCTCTTCCCCGCTCCCTTCCCATCAGATCGGCTCGATCAATCGATGAGTCCATCGACGATGAATCGAAATAATCAAGTACAGATGGATTTGCATACAACGCGAGAGTCGGGAATATCTCTGTAAGTTGCAGTGAAAGGATTCCTGATTGCGTACCCCATCCTTCTATCTGGCGAAGGGACGCGTCCCTACCTCTTTGATCGAACGTTGCCTCTGTTCTCTTTATCGAGATCGTATTAGCCGAACGAGGAAGAAAGAAAAAGAATTCCAATATCGCGCAAAAATTTGTCTCCGGACAACGTATAGTCCGCTCGAAACGTTAAGCCGGATTTTTATTTCTCGTTCGGTACTACAAACTCGGCGTGAAACAGTAATAAGTCAAACTAAAACGAGGTATATCCGCTCTTCATTCTGAAAGCTGGATTTGACTTTAATTTTGAGATTTAAACTAACGAATACAGCGTTGAGTTTTTATCAATGTTAATAGACGTGTATAGCGTGTTAATCGATTCCAATTATTAGCAAAATTATATTAATTGTTTTTCTGTGTAAGATAAAATTAACGGTTTTTATCCTAATATGATTAAAAATAGATACAAAATATAGTCTAACAATCTTTCTCTTTTCTTTTAAATTAATAAATAATAAAAGTTTGAATTGCATGCAAAAGAGATAGATAATAAAGAGCTTTCTTCTTTAATTTCTTCTTTAATATAAAATAATAATATAAAAATGATAATATAAAAAATGAGTAATATAAATGTATAAAAATGTATGTTGATTTTACATAATATATTATACAGAAAAAGAGAGAGAAAACATTCATATAATATTTTTTAGATAAATATAAAGGCAACACATTAAATATTTCAAAATGCACATCTGAACTTTTATAATTTGTATGAATTTTTTTCACGCCTTTTTGAGATACTCGCAAAATTTTATGAAATAGCTCTTATTATGTTGGCTAACAAAATCTTTTTCACCGGTCAGGCCAGTAGCCGCTATCTCCGAGATTTATTTTAATACGTTCTCAGAATAGGAGATTCTTGTAGTCTCGGCACGAAGTTCAGTATAATTACAAAGCAGATAATAGACAAGGCACTCTGTCAAGAGTCGTATGCGTACACGAGATATTACGCGTTTTTAATCTGTAAACGAATGAGAATGAAAAGACGGCGAGAATAAAAGGCGTCGCATTTAGATTCGCTCAGTTTTATTTGTTGAAGTGATATATAAGTATAAAGAAGATCGCTTAAAGAGAAAGAGTGAAAGGCGTCGGGAATTATATAAAACGAATAAAGAATGAGTAAACACGTTCTCGGTATCAGAAAGGGAAACAGAAGGAACGTAATAGAATACTTTTTTATTAGATGAGATATATAAGCAACTTTTGACAGAAATGCATGGCAAAGAAGGAGCACTTTTTCCATGGCCGATGATTCCTTCGGGCGACCTGCTCGTAAATATTTGCTCTTGCGTTAGTACGCAAGGTGAAGGCAAATTCTGAACCAGGTCGTAATTATATTTGCATGATAGAGATTTGCATTCGTCTGGCGTGTTTAATAAAATTTAAAAAAATCAAGGAAGAAAGACGGGAGAAACTCTTTAGAGCAACCCACAAAGTTGTTGGTTAAAAGTTATATCGTATGTAAATGAACAAGAGAGCTATGCATGTGCGTAGTACATAAGCATTTCAACCAATGAGACATTCAGTGTAGGTCTGGATTGTTTTATAAAGTTTGCTTTGAGTATTACATAGCGGTAGAGATGCTTCCATATTTCCATTATTCTAATACTTAAACCGTCGCTTTTCGACGACATTTCTATCGTAATATTTTATCATTTTATAAAATTAAATTTTGCATTAATCTTTATCTCGCGAGTGTTTGTCTTTCCTTGAGAAGTTAACCGCGAGATATATCTTTTAATTAATTAAATGTCAAATATTTAGTTGGAGACGAATGCAAGCAAATAAAGTGAAGCGTGAGAGATAGCTGAATTAAAACTGAACGAGGCATCAAGATTTTTATTTAAGACGGCTTACGAAATTAAATGCTCGCGCTTTTTATTTGAGATATCCCCCGTTTCTCCTTTTATGCTCAGTGATTTCGTAAATGAATTTTTGCGTCAAGAATACCAATTACGTACCGAGCTAACTACATTTCCAGAACGTTCCGGTTGGAAACAGTCCAATGCCGCTCGGCGAGGTCTGCCAAGTGCGTTAAAATCTATCGATCCACAAATTGCCGCGCGAATCCATTTAATCTTCGCCGTTGTAGCTAGAATGGAATAAAATAGACTAATAAGAAAGCGCTTTGCGGAGACCGTATTAGCACCAAAACTCCAAGATAATTCTGTGGCTGCGCCGATAAAGCTCGGCTTTCTTTTCCGTAATAATGAGCTCAGTTTGCTTTTCAAAATGCTGCTGTTAATAGCAAAAAATATATTTATTTATTTTAAAAAAGATACATATTTTGATCTTGAATTTTTTCAACCTTTATCCAAATCACTTTTTTTAAACTCAGTTATGAAAACTATCCTGAAATGAAATAGAAAATGAAATAAAAAAAGTCAAATTATTTTATTTCAATCGTTTTATAATATAATGCATTTACTAACTGGATGCATTGTGAAAATCAGATTTACATTAACAATCGACGAGTATAAACGCAAACAAGACGCATATCGCGCAACGAGATGTTGCTGTCGTCAGCATTGCGTCCGTATCGCGAATTGCATTATCGTCGTGGCGCGATGCAACATTGACGACAAATACAATAAACACCGAGCCGTGTTGATGATAATGGTCAGATCACTTCGTATATTATTACGGCGAATTGAAGCGAACGGGCATTATACGCGAACGCGTCAGAAATTACGTCGCGCTTCGCGCGTGAACGGTTTTGTCGTCGTACGACGCGTCGCGGTTGCAAAAGCCGACCTACTACCGGTGGCTCGGCAAAGCATCGAGCAAAATTGCATACGGTACGGGTAATAAATGAGATTTCAACCGGTTGAATGCGAATAAACGAAGCGCGCCACGACGATGGTGGACCTCCGCGAGGCGGAGGGAAAAATCGTCCAGAAAATTGACATTGCCGCTGGTCGTGCGCGCCGATCTGCGCCGCGGTGTCATTTTCAGCTTTCCCACGGTGTGGGCGAGGCGAACTTTCCAATTCAATTTCCAGATGGGTCGCACAAAGGCTTATTTATGAAACGTTCACCAAGAGTGGAAGCGAGCGCGAACGGTCCTTGTCGGGACACGCGCAAAATGAACGAAGAGGAGGAGAGCTTCTCTCCTCTGGCTTCGATAACGCGGCCGATGCTGGTCTCAGGGTCGCTGTTAGTAAAAGATATCAAAATAATTGAAAAAGTTTAAATAGACTTCAATGTTATTTACGGCGGGCTATCTAACCCATGCCGTTTTTGGTCCCTATGTCCCTTATTTTCGTACTAATCGTGCCAGACCGACTGAAAATTTCTGAATATCACTCAATGCAGTAATCGTCTATCCCTTAATTATTTTTATTTATCACCAAAAGCTTCTATACAATTCAGCTAGCATTACAAGAATAAAACACATAAAAACAATTAGAATTTTTTAATTTTAATTTTATATCGTGCAGTTAGATAAATCAATTACCGAAATTTTAATCGATATCCTGATTAGTTAATGTTTCGCTTCTAAGACAAGTACAGCGTTTGCGCGACTATATGTTACAATGGCGATGAATGCCATAGTCATCGGCGCCATGTGTGTATTTGTGTACGTGTTCGCGATTCGCATACGTTTCACACAGACATTTGGAATGGCCGTAGATATGTATTCTGCCTAATAGTAAAGGGGTTCCCTAATTGTTGCTGCAATGTTCATAGAATACGTGTGCTCGGTGGGCGGCGTTTGGCTCTGTGTACGTGCGCGATGTTAGCATCGTATACATTATCGTGCTATATATTCCTTGGGGCGAATATACGTGTTAATGGATCCTTGCACTCTGAATTAGGTCCATCTGCCAAATGGACGCGCAGACCGATGGCAAAGGAAGCCTCATTAACCGGATATTCGAAACGCATCGGTCATGTTGTTAACAATAACAACTGACACTTAGCATCATTTCTGAAACTAATTGAGTTTTGAATTTCTACCAAGTTATCAATGTAGTGAACGACCGAAGATATTATCGAACGTACACTTTATGTTCTTATATAGTGATATATTTTATTAGTGATATATTTATACAATTATAAAACAGATATTTAATAGTTTTTTTTGTTCTTATTTTATAATAGTTTTTTTGTTTAGTCTTCTTTTACTTTTTATAATTTAATATCTCGTAATTCTATGAGTATGCAAATGAACATAATGGATCTCGAGATGCAATTTCGTATATCTACAAAATCCATTTCACTTAACCACCAGTTTTATATTCACAGCGTTTCTGCCGAAAATTGCCCTCACTTTCTTCGAGTTTCTTGTTTCTCTACTTTTCGTATAAATGAGTGTAGTATGATTGTAAAATCCACATGCAAGTGAGGGATGAAAGCGGTTCACTTTCACGACTATTTCACATAGTTTGATATAATATTTACTTTGTAAAAGACATTTATGCAATGATAACTTGTTCTTTTAATTTATAAAACTTAATTATGCCGTTTTCATCTTATTTCTAATCCATTTACGAAGTGGACATCTATTTCCTATATCGTAATACGTATATACCTTCTTTGAAATCCATCCTATAATGATTAAAAGAACGCATAAAACTGAAAATGATGTTATCGTCAGGAATACGATAATGTCGAAATCGAATTGCTGATACCACGCGGTATCGACTCCATTGAAACGTAAATGAGGTGCGCCATTGTGACGCATTACGAACTCGATCCACCATATAATATTCTCTAAGCTATCATAAGGCTTGTCCTTTGTGAGAGCACGTAGCTCTAACATCTTATCTTTGTATCTGCAAATAGAGCACCAAATATATATGTCAGTTATTACATGTAAATAACACAATCATTATTTTCTATTTACGTGGAGACGATTATTATCATCATTTACATGCACGCGCTCGCACGCCTAAATAATCGACATCGTAATTACCCCTTATCATCGATGACTTCCAATATAGCGTCGTGCAATTCCGATGTCGTAAGCTGGACTATGTCTAGGTATCTTGCAACTCCCAGAGAAACCATTTTCATAACTTGGCACACCTGATCGAAGAGAAATGGTATTCCTATGAGTGGGACGGCGTAATGAACCGCTTCTTCGGTACTCTGTAGTCCGCCTTGATAAATGAAGAGCTTGATGTTTGGATGAGCTATAAAAACATAAGAGAAGAAAAGAGATGATTAATAAGCTTGATATTAATGTTTAAAATGCCAGCTTGTCTATTTCAATTTACCCAGCACACCCTGCTGCGGAACCCATTTCGAGGTAAAAACATTTGAAGGAACATCGAAGTTATCATTCTCGAATTTCCACAATACTTTATACTTCAAGTTAGCAAAGGTATTTACAAATATCTCCAGAATTTTCGGCGGCAATAATTGACTTTTCCTGATTGATCCCAGACTAATATAAATAAAGCCATTTGTCGCTTCATCCAAGAATTTTTTTAAATCCTATAGAAAATGTTATAAAAAATATTTTTTTCGCATTATTCTTTATGCGTTCTTTATTGCTATTACATATAAAATATCATACTTTCGGTAACAATGGCGGTGTCTTTGCAATATGTATTCCGCTGAAATGGATAACATTAGGTATTTCGGGTCTCGCATATGCAAACGATGGTTCTTGATTGATCAAAATAAGACTCATATTCTTTGCGACATCGGTAATATACGGTATATCCTGTCCAAAATACTTTTCGGCTATCTTTTGTTGATTATATATGAAATCATTATACCATGAGTATATATCCCACCAAGTATTGATGAAATTCTCCAATCGCTTCCAAAATGATAGGTTTAATCCTGTATGATTTTTGAGCTCCCAATTCGAAGGATGCGATGGTAGTACAGGACTGCCCAAATTAAAACGATGGTAATTTTGCAAACCCAAAGTCAGAATACCTGCGATTATAAAATTTATTGGGTAAATTGCGTACACTTTTATATAAGTCATAATAAAATTAAATAATTTTATTTAAATTTACCTATTAAAGGAGCATTAAATCTGTGCGCTAGCATGTAGATCGCAGGAGTAAACATTTCCGTTATCACCGCATCAAATTTTGCATTAGTTCCTTTCGCGTAATATTTCATAAGATCAGGATGACTGAGAACATTATTCGCAATATCATGACCCAGCAACCGTGCTCTTATCTTCAATTCTGCTAATAGTCTAAGATTCCAACGAACTTGACTTATGTCAATATTAGCAATTTTTTCATATTCAAAACTATTTAGTTTATTTCTGTGGAAGTGTATTTCCGTGTAGTTAGTTATATTAGGATCGCTTAAGATATTAGGAGTCAATGTGACTATCTCATGTCCCCGCTTGTTCAAAGCAAGATTTATTGTTTGAAGTACTATCTGATGACTATATGATGGAACTGGAGTAATAATCAATAGCCTTTTACTGCAAACTAGATTACTCATAACCAGAATCCATAAAATTGTGATAATTGGCGAAATACTGATAATCAGTTTCATTCTATAAACAGAATAGGAAAGAGGATAATAGATGATTATACATATTTAACTTTTGTTCATTGTAACATGCCATATACGCATGCTAATAAAACGATAATTTATCTTGCAATCGGCAAATTGTGAGATAGATATGTGCATTGTGTGAAATGTAATTATTTTCATATTTCTAGACTTTCTAGAATTACATAAATCTTTCAAAATAATATAAAATAAATTTTTATACGAGTGAGAGAGAGAGAGAGAGAGAGAGAGAGAAAAAGAAAGAGAGAAGGAATATAAATGTATCAACAATATAGTAATTAATATGTTTATACATACATATAAAAAAACGTCACGCGATTGCACACGCGCACAAAATTATTCTTTTTTATATAAAAAAATATAAATGTAATTGTTTATATTTTTATAACTAGTGTTTAATACTTGATTAAGCTAAATTTCACGTACTTACGTATTAATAAGTTGTGTGACTTGTTTTATTATTTTTCACAATCGAATTTGTTTTTAACAATATACTAGCTGATACTTAGATGATATCACTTGAAAAGACGTATCTCGACTAAATTGAAGAAACGAAGCGGTAATATTATGTACATCTCATTAAATCCCGTTTTAATTTATGATAATTCTCTCATGATTATCAATGAGTTTTGATTCTTAATCAAGATCATTTATTACATTTAAAAGGTTAAGTGTAAAATATTTTTTAAAATCTATTTAAAATGTAAATTTTTCAAATCCATTTTAAATATAAGTTAGATAAATAGGTATTTTAAATAGCTTTTAAAATGGATTTTCTTCATGTATGCAGTTCATTTGAGTATTTGAGTATTTATTATTTTTACTTGATAAGCACGCTGTTTGCTTTAAACAGCAATTGTTTTTCAAAGATATTGTTGTGCATATTTCAACGATTAGAATGCATAATCGTACCTCCATATAAACGTTCTACTGACGACAAGAGCGCAGTATTACATTTTATAAAAACTTCTTTAACCATAGGAAATGCATTAAGCGAGTCCAAACATGTATCTTCATTTTGCAAATACTGCAAGCATTGCAATTTAATCGTATTTTTAATGAAAGTGTTTGCAACACTTTCATCGGAAGATGATCCCCCTTTAAAAGCAAAAAAGCTTTTACTATATGTGACTTCGGATACATTTATCGAATCTCAAGTTTTTGGCACATGGGTTAAAGATTCAGCTTTATTAAAAAATAATTCTTTGATATTATTTCTTTTTCCTTTTGATACTCACTGTAACTTAAAAAATGGATAGCTAAAATAGCATCGTTTATTTAAAAATTTTTTATTTAAAAATTTAAAGGAAAAATCAAAATAATAGTTGAATTTTTTGTTTAAGTCTTCTAGTACAATTACTAATTTTGTACAGTATTTTAAATGCTGGAGTTGCAGCTTTTGTAACTTTTTTTGCAACTTCTATAGTGGAACTGGTTTGCCATAAAACAAGTTTTTCGTCTTGTAGCTTATCTAAAACTTTCGCGATTGATTTGACGCCTTCAATGTATTTTTCTAAGAATTCCAAGTCACTGTCCTTGAATTTTGATAGTTTCAAGAGATACGGGTAGTGTCTTGACGCCAAGTTCACGCGCAGCGAAGTCGCGTAGAACGGCGGCGAGACGCCTGTGACTATCATTACGCTGGACTCCGAGATGAACTCGACTTACATTATCTCAGCAACGGCTAAACCGAATGAATTCTAACTAGACTTAATCGATAACGAAGCATCAAATTATATAATAAAAGTGTTTTTAGTTTTTCTCTATGTATTGTGCCTTATGAATAGAGATATTGCAATGCAAAGTCAAAATATTTAAATTTTAAGAAATGTCCACGTCGTCGTCGTCAGACATCTCTCTGTCCTTTTCTCTCTCATTATCTGTCCTTTTCTCTCTCACTTCTCTCACACCAATGTAACTTTTCTAATTTCGACACTAGAAAGCAGTATTTCTATCTCTCGAGGTCAAATTCACGCGGAGCGAAGTTGTATAGAATGGCAGCGAGATACATGGCTGGCTCATTATTACGCGAGATTTTTTAATTATATAAGTTTAAATAAAAAATAAATAAATAAATAAATAATATTAAATTAAAGAATAATAATAATAATAATATTTAAAAAATAAATAAATAACATAATATAATATAATATAATAATAAAGTAATAATAATATAATAATAATATATCAAAGAGAGAGACAAAGCTAATTTTTCGGTGAGTAGAATCTTGGTTGCTAAGTTCATATGAAATAAATTCAAATAAATTTCAAATAAATTTTATATTTTTATATTTTATATTTTTCAACTACGTGCCGCTAATTTTTTAGTAGATTAAAACATAACATCTGTCATTCATCTTATTAAAACTTATTATTTCAATTTAATAAACATTTAATAAACATAAATAAAATAACACAATAACATAATTACATAATTTAATTAACATTTTTTACATCTTATATTTTAACATTTTATTCAACATTTTTAACATTTTTAATGATCGAAATACAACTATTAAATGGTTCGATGTTAATCAGATGCGATATAGAAAGTTGAAAAGTTATAAGGATATTGAAATTCTTGACAATGAATCTACAAATATATTTTGTCCGTCTGTAATAGACCATCATCCAAATAGAAAGAAGAATTAGAATTAGAACAAAATTACTTTTTAAAAATATGACGCCAAGTTCAAGCGCCCTTTGTTATATTTGGTTTATATAAAAAAATATAGTATTAGAATTTTAATCTAATTAAATAAAAAAATTTTACGATATTGAATTGAAATTATATAAAAAGTCTAGTTTACTTTTATTGGTGCAAAAAATGTGAAATCAAAAAATTGAAATTAAAAATTTCTTATAATTTCTTATAATATAAAAATTTCTTATAATATAAAAAAGAATTTACTAGTGAAATAAACCAACTTTTACTCTTATTAAATAAAGAAAACCTTGCGATCATAAAATCATGTTTTAAATGTAAATTTTTAATGTAGAGCGATCTTTTAAGATCAAACTGACGCACAAAAATTTAGCGCGCCCGGATCGCATTAAAATATATACCTACATACTTACTGTTATATTAACTTATCTATAATTATAAGAATATAAATAAAAAATATTAAAACGTATTATATTTCAATTTAATAAACTGTTATTCTATTCACTTATTACATTGTTCATTACATTGATATTTGTTGATAAATGTAGTTTTAATTCGGGTCGCATTAAAATACGTACACACATATTCATTGTTATTTTATATATATATATATATATATATATATATATATATATATAAATTTATTTTTTGGCAGTTATAAGAATATAAATAAAAATATTAAAATCTATTATATTTTAATTTAATAAATTGTTACTCTGTTCGCCTATCACATCATTTATTTATTGTTAACAGTAGTTTTAATGCGACCCGAGCGCGCCAAGTTTTTGTAGGTAAATTCAACGTGATCATAGAAGAAATTGTGTTCTGAGATTCGGGTCCTTTTATGCATCAATGACACTAAGGGAAACTTATAAATCTAGAAAAATCCATTTTACAAATAGTTAAATATATAGATATTTCCACTTCAAATGTAAAATGGAAATGGTTTTTCAAAAAACATTTAAAATGGAACTATTTTAAATGTTACCAGCTCTGACTGATATACATGTATGCATACTGTAGTGGTATATATATATATATATATATATATATATATATAATCTGACAGGTAGACAGAAAATATTCAAAAACTAAATATTTATTTCTAAAAAAATTACATCAAATAAAACTATTTTGATATTAGAATATTGTACATTTTAAAAGTTTTCCTAATGTAAAGCATAGATTTATGTTACAGTTTTCTATATTTATTATGTAATTATATAATCATAATCATTAATATAATAATTATATAATGACATAATTACATATCAGTTTTTTTTTAAATACTTATCTGTCTTAAATTATTCTTTTTCTTTTAAAGCAAATATTTTATACATTATTTTTTATTGATATAAAAGAATATTAGAAATATTAAAGAATCTTAATCTCTCTCTCTCTCTCTCTCTCTCTCTCTCTCTCTCTCTCTCTCTCTCTCTCTCTCTCTCATTTTTTATATATTAAAGTAATGTAATATATTTCAAATTTTATTATTATAAGAATGTAACAGAATTTCTATCAAAATATCAAATATCACATATTTTTCTAATATTCTGAATGTAGTATAAACTTTATTCTTACAAATATTTTTATTGTTTTATATATATATATATATATATATATATATATATTATAACATAAAAACATCATATGAGGATAATTTTGCTCTGTTAAGAATCTTTTATAATTTAAATTCTTTTTTTCTGATAACTTTTAAATAATTAAGTCATAAATTAAATGATAAATGTATCCCAGACGAAAATCTAAAATCGAAATCGAAATATATATAATAATGAAACATCTTCATAAAATATTTTTTAAATATTTTTTAGACATCTTTTGAAAATATATTTTGAGATATTTTTTAAACATCTTTAAGATATCTTGTTTATCGATTTTGAAGTTCACATTGAAATAATATCATTTGATGTAAATAATAATCGTAAATACTAATAATTGATTGTAATTAATAATTGATAATAATTTTTAAGTACTATATGCATTTTAAATATGAATTATCACGGATAGTATGAATTATTAATACACATAGCGTGACTATTACATTTTATGAATGATTATAACTCTACGTGTACGTTTTTTTGATTTAAATGCAATTTTTTAATGGTTTCATTATATAACGTAATTTAATCATCGGATTCTTTGCCCCAAAAATTATAATAAATTATAATAAATTATAATAAATGATCTGTTTTACTTTTCTCAAGCATAAAAATAGATCTTTTTATAATATCCTTTTCGATATAATTTATTTATTGATAATAAATATTCGCTTATATTGATTGTATAATTTAACTACATTTAATCACGAAATTAAACTTCATCAATTTTAATGAATTTCAATTCTTCAATTTATTCAATTCAGTAAGTTCCGTCTTTAAATCCAGGTTGCTTGCATTTTTCACATCTAGACCTCAATATATCACAACGAAAAAGAGCAAACGAAATAAGAGAAGGGTAGCGAACTGTGAGACAGCGAAATCCAATTCTTTTACCGATTAATATTGTCTGTTGCACCTGGAAACATGGCGAACATGGTGTATCGGTAGTACATATTCCAACATATATATATTCCAACGTACGCGGAAAAGGGAAGACTGATTTGTTCGTGAATCATCGAATCACAATTTATTTATCAATTTATAATATTTTTCTGTATTATTTATCAAAGTAATTATGAAAGTAAAGTTGAAAGTAGTAAATCTTTCTTTAAAATAAAATAAGATTTTAGAAATGGGGAAATATCACTGATTTGCTTTATCTCGCAATGTAACGACATTTTTAAGAAATCAAAGGTTTTATTATAATTTTCTGTTTTGTATCTATTGATTGAGAATAATAAAGTGACTTCTATGTCATTAATTGTGATTATACTTGCTAAATTATACAATTATATGAAACTAAGCTACTTACAAGGAGACACACATATCTAGCTTACTAATATAAGCAATATTAATTGGCATGACTAGATGATGATTAATATGAGTAAGTAGATACAGGCTATTAAATTGATGAAATC
Source organism: Pogonomyrmex barbatus (assembly GCF_055798465.1). NCBI lineage: Eukaryota > Metazoa > Arthropoda > Insecta > Hymenoptera > Formicidae > Pogonomyrmex > Pogonomyrmex barbatus. The sequence goes on along the minus strand of NW_028297099.1, from coordinate 4,981,303 downwards.
TTATCAAAAAAATAAATTATAATAAAAGACAATAAATATAATTCTTTAATAGATTTTTGAATTTCCTGTGATCAAAATCTATATTATAATCTGTTCTTGATTAAACTGAGGAATTTTTCACTTAGCTTAATTAGTAAATATACATACAGATTAATTACAGAAATGGAAAATTGCAGGATGTTTCATCTATTTTACTTATCAAGAACATAAAAAAAATTTGTTGGTGTTAAAGAAAATAAGCTGAAATGTTCGATTATTTAATGAATGCAATCAAGAAATAAATACATTTTTGTTTCCTTATATTATTGTGCAATAATTACTGCGTCATTTGATCTCAGTTGTCTCTTTCATACATTATTTCATTATTTTAATTTCGAGAATCCTATTAAGTCTCTATTATTAAAACATATATGATCAGTAATAACAATAATAATAATAATTATTATTATTTTTATATGTTTGTTTCCTCGTCTAGTAATTTATATTTAGCACCTTAAAAATTTTTGAATATATCAAATTGTTTATAAAAAATAATATAATATTAAGAGATTATACAGCATATTGATAATGATTGTCGCAGATTGCACATGTTTTCATGAATTCAATTAGAAATAGACAATCAATTAACATAATTGAATATTGTCTAAGATAAACTTTATATTTTATATTTTAGTCGTTTAAACGTGTAAATATTCCAACAGCGAAATTCTTAATACAGTCTAACTAACTAACTAACATCGATACGCATGATTACAATCACACAAGGAGCAAGACTGGAAGTATCATGTCAAACTATTTCAATTCGACAAACAATTGCTGATATTAGCAGAAAGTCACTCGGACTGTCTTTACGATACACAAACGCATAGTTCTAGATATACAGATGTGTGTGTGTGTGTGTGTGTGTGTGTGTGTGTGTGTGTGTGTGTGTGTGTGCGCGCGCGTTGCGTGTGTGTGTGTGTGTGTGTGTGTGTGTGTGTGTGTGTGTGTGCGTTGCGTGTGTGTGTGTGTGTGTGTGTGTGTGCGCTGCACTGGGGATTGAAATTATGCAGATTAAGCTCGTTCACACCGTGTTCGAGAGCCTTGGCGAATGGCGGTTTCGATTGTACACATATGTCGCGAAATTGTTTCTCATCCTATATTGTAATCAATGAAAATGCAAGGTTCTAATCAAATATAGAGAAAAGGATATTTCTTTTGTACACAATAATGAGGAAGATCCAATATTAGATCATAAACCTAATAATCGAAATGTGCACTTTACATTCTTAAAAATATACATCTTAAATTGTTTTTTATTCTATTTCCCACGCATACAATGGCACGACAATACAAATACGAGCTTATCGCCGTATCGACCAACGGAAAGCGTTCATCCTTAGTCGATGCACGCGCGCCCGGTACGCAAGCACGTGTATTAAATGCGTTTCTAGTGTACGAATCAAAATCAAATCGAGCTTGGTACGTGATCGGATGGCTGCGGAGCTAGAGACGACGGAATCCTTCCCCGATCGAGACAACGACGGTTCCCCTAACTCGCCCCACAGTTTCTCAACTGTAATTTCAACTCGATAGTTGCCACGGTATTACAGAACTGCGCGTAGCTCCCTAACTCCATTAATCATTACGGCTCCGAGATCAGCTCAAGATCGTTTTTGAGAGGTCCGAACAGTTTCTGCTCGAATCCTAATCCGTCTTGGTTATGTTCTATCCATTTCTTAGTCTCTGACGAGAGAACGCGTGCTACTGCGAATATGGATCATCGCGTAGCATATCGATACAATATACGTTGGGAGATTAATTTTTGCAAGACTTATATATTAATGCATATTATATAAATCATATAAATTATAAATTTCAGTAAAAACAAAATTTATTATATATAACACACACATACAAAAGAAAAAAGAATTGAAATTTGAAGCAAACTTTCTATATAAAAGTATTATAATGCTTTTATATTAAAATTATTATATAAATTCTAGACGTAGAAATCAGAATGCGCGTTATGTTTAAAAAACAGATTTAGCATAAAGGAAAAACAAGAATAATTGGTTGAAGAATAATTGATTTCTTGCGAGTTTTTAGCGATTGCTTATTTCATGGCCATTTCTATTTCTATTAATAAAAAAGATATAAAAACATATGATAGATTCACTGTATAATCATGGTAGATTATATAATTGATATATAATTTATGTTCAGTGAATGATAATTATAGAATGTAATTTCAAATAGAAACATATTGTTGCAATAATCTTCCTGTGAACATTTATGTAGATACGTATAATTTTCATGAATAAACATTTGTAAACATGCGTATTGTAATAGTATTTTTTATAGTATGCATTTTGTATATTGTGTTTATAGTCACAATATTTGTGAGCTTTGAAAATATATTATAAAATATTAGGTATAATATATTATAAATATATAAGTTATAAATTAATTATAAATTAATTATAATTATGATGATGTTATTCTTACGAGCAGTTTTGTTTAACACGAACTAAAATGTGCAACATATGAACGAACAAAATTTACTTTTTTCAGTCTAATAATTTAGTTTATTATATTGCGTTCACATTAATAAACTTGAACAAGAAATATAAATTACAGCTTAAGATATAATTATGAAATATGTCTTATTATAAAAGACAGATTAGATAATAACATCAAATTCATTACATTACATGTATATATTTTATGAAAAATGTGTTATACTAAAAGTTTATATTTCTTCTATTATTATTATTTTATTATTGCTCAAAGATGAAGGCTAATTTATTATGTAATACATTTATCATATATGCGTCTTTTTATCGTACAGTAATAATTATAATGAACGAACAAGGTCCATTTCAAATTGTTCTAGAAATGAATCGATAGACTATTTCAGGTCGACAATTTGATTATCATTCTTAGGTACACTTTAGTTTTACCTTACATATACACGATAGAATGCTTCCACGGATCATTAGTGCTTTATGACGGTAGTTGATCTTGGAAACGGCCCAGCCTTGTTTGGCAGACAATTATCGATTCTATGAAACCCTCTTCTGGAAGACTCGATAGACGTTCCAGACGCAAAAGAGAATCCGTCTCTTTCCGCTTAAATTTGGAAACTGAGTTCAGTACACTCGCAACTCCGAGCAATCGTAATTTCGCAGGCAGCAGAAGTTTAGCCGCCGGGCTTTCGTTCGAGAGGTAGAGCTTAGAAGTCAAATATCGGGAATTTCATTTGCGCGCCGCTATGTATTATTCAATCGTACTCAAAGGAGTTTCCTCGCGGGATAAGCTGCCGTTGAACTCATCAATCACTGTTCTCCGCTCTGACAGACTATTCCAATAAGCTCAACTGTCGGGATTAGTACTTGTGAAATCGATGTATGTCATCAAAATGAACAAAAACTTTGTTTCAGACTAAGAAAGGCATTAGATACTCTGATCACTGTGCTTTATCGTCATGGTGTACATATTTAACAATTTATTCTCTCTTTGCTTTAATATATTGCAAAACGTTACTAGAGAATATACACGACTAACTTATAAAATATAAATCGCTGCATTAGCTGTTTGGAATCGTATGAATTAAAAGTATGGATTAGTACATAGTAGTATTACATTTAAGATGTATAAATTTCTTTATAAATTATTCTCATATTTTCATTAGGGCACAAAGCTAAACGCTAAAGTATGATATAGATGAACTACGCATGTGATATTTATTAATGTTTTATTGATAAAGCAACTCAAGTTTAAGTGTAGGTAAATGTTAGGGCCATATTAACATTTTGTATCAGATATTTTTGGCGCTGATGTCGGTTTGCATGATTTATAAGGCGGACAATAATCCTTGCAAAATGTGACTTGATCAATATAAACCTCTACTTCAGTATGTGGCTCCTTAATATGTTTAAAAACAAGTTGACCATCTTTTACATATTGATGAAAAGGAATCACACATACTCGTTTCCATCCAAAACCTTTCGCAACCTGTGCGATATATCTGTAATAGATGTGCTAATGTTAGATAGAATATCAGACTTCAGATTAATATTTATCTGAATTTATCAATTTAATTTTACATGTCGTAACCCGATTCGCATAATATAGTCGCACGGAGACGATACGTGATGTCTTGTATTAAATAACGCGCTCACATACGCTGAGAAGTGCATCAAGTCATCGCACACTATACTCCTAATAATCCTAATTAATGCGATCGTTATTCTTTTAATATGACACGAAGCCATACGTCAACTGTCTCGACCTCACTACAGCTTAAATTACAAGGTAACAGTTTCGTTGAACGTACGACGGAATAGAATTCGACGATCTTTCTCGACCCGTCGCGGCCCGCCGTGAAGATTACTCAAGATTCCGCCGAGGCGAACAAACCGCGCCGAAACGACTTGCATTCCTTTACACGCCTGCAGCCTAACCAGAATTCCACGGTCAGCCAGCTGGACTCACCTATTGTTGCAGTCAACACGGAACAATCGATAGCCGCAATCGCGCGCGAGATACCAGCTATCTAGCACGAGCTTTCTGGCAATACCCTGGTTCCGGAAATCCGCTCCGACCGCGAGATAGCTGCACTCGAAGATCTTGAGAACGTAGTAGTGCTTCCAGAGATTCGGCTTGCGGGTCACGTAAGCCTCGAACTCGATCACGTCGCGGATCGACCCGCATTCGCAGCACCTAGCGAACTCGATGAATCTGTCGGGATCCCAAGGACAGGAACCGGCGTTCACCGCGGCACCTACGATACAATTATCCTGGTCCTCGGCAATTATCGTCATACCCTCTTGAAGATCATCGTACAGAAGCTTCAGCAACGACGACGCGGGCTCCTGCTTGTCCAAACCAATGTTCACCATAGTTGGATCATCCTTGAAGAAAGCATCGCACATGAAGGTCATCACTCTATCGTGATCCACTGGTAAAGCCAATCGTGTCTTATAACACGGCTGATTCTGTAAATGATGTAAGAATGTACATACATGAACTTTTGCACGCTGATAAATGTAAGTATAAATCTCAATTAAGAATCTAGTATTTACTTTTCAACCAGTACTCCGCAGAGGAAATGTAAAAATAATACTTGTAGAACTCAATTCATTTTAAATTAGACAAAAAATTTGTTAAAATCTGTATTATATTATTAACATTCCTGCAACATTTTTATGAAACGTATATTTCAGATGAGATACTTACGGAATAACTTCGCATCGCCGTGTGTAAATAATATTCTTGGTTTCTAAATGTGCTGAAACATGATCCGTATTTTATGCCTTTTGTAACTGAGCAAATCAATCTTGATAAAATCAATGTCATATTTCTGCCACGGTGACCTCTCTGAACCTAAAAATATATGTATATTATTTAATTCTTTATTGAAATATGTAACAGAACATTTTCAGAATATCCTCGTGCGCATTTCGTGCTATCATTCGCAATGTCGATTGATATTTTACGTGCAATTTTTCGTTTTCTTTTTTAGGTTTTTATATATATATATATATATATATATAAATATGAATTACAAGATATTATTACGGTATTAGAATTAGAATTAAAAATGAAAACCTCTTATTTGATCCCTTTTGACATATTAATAATTAATGGTAATTCGAAACTACGTATCTAACAGTAAATATATTATTTATATCCTTTCTGTCATCCTTTTATGATATTCGCCTCTTTGACGTTAGTCACAAATTGCGAGACAAACGCCTCTAGAATGCGATTTTTGATTGATTTTTCTATTGTTTCATCGCTAGAGTTTTTCTCAGCGAAGATAAACGGATGACAATAAACTATCGCGGAAAGACGATCGGATCCCCGAAATCAGGCGTTCTCGAAGAATCACACGAGAGCATCGGACGTGCGACGGTCAAATAAAAAGGAAGGAAAGTAAGATACGAGGCGAACGTCCGCTTCCGAAGGATTGGAGATTATCAGAAGATAAATTGCATTTCTTCTCGGAGTAAAACGTCGCCGTCGAGGCAAGCCGTCAGATCTAGTTCTTTGACATAAATTATCCGAGAGCTGACGTTCGTTACGTACGCATCGAGGTTTCGCAAGAACGTTGATTGAACTACGAGCGAAACAGTGAAATAAAACAATTTATGTAATTAGCTAACGTTCGTTGTTACTTTGTTTGAATTCCACGTCGAATTCTACGGAAATTCGCAGCAGCAGTTAAAGTAGAACCGTTTCGCTTCCATTAAGAAGCATTCCAAGCGGTAAAACTTAACGCCGGCGTTCCGCAGTTTCTGGAAGACCAGGTCGGACGATAACTCAAACACGGCTCTATTCATTCATGGCCGTTGTACGAAGTGATATGGGTGGCAGCCTGCAGAGCGGCATCTGATTTATGTATTCGCGCCGCGTTCCACCGCTTCCGATATACATGCACCTTTATATATACGACGTATATATACTGGTATAGATACATATAATACAACCGTCGTGTGCGTATGTATACGCATCGATGGTATAGGAGAGGGTGGTAGCTTACGCGTGAATATACACACGTACGTACATAAGGTGCTCACAGATACATATGCGAGGACGGTAGGTGCCGCAGCTTATTGTTGATGAATGCGGGGAACCCGAGCTCACTGAGCCATGAAGGGGATGCGGGCTTTATACGTATATCGTAGTCAGACTACAGCGGAGGTGGTTGAGACCGATAGGTATACGTTACCGAAGTGGAATGCCCTCGCGGACTCCGTTGGCGATCCCGCCAATGAGAAACGTGGAGATATAATACAACGGCCTATATATGCATCAATTATGTGCCTAGATTCTCATTTCGCGGCAGGACCACTCGCGAAAGATTGCAATTTATCGGCCCAACAATGCGGGCATTGTTTAATATCCATTAACCGCTCACCGGCCGAATGCGGTTACTCTCGGGTCGTGTTCGATCATCGGTCGGTTGCGTAAATAAAACTGAAATCAGTGCCTCGTGAATTGGATAAATTGGAGAAACCAAGAAATTAAATTTATTGCTAAAATTCCTATTGTGATTAATTAAAATTTAATTAAAATTTAATTAATTAAAAACTTTTGTGAAAGTAAAATGTCAAGAAAGTAATAGATGAAATAAAGCCGTTATCACTTGATTTTATATAAGGGAAAAAGTTATAAAATTGAGATAATATTAAAAGACGAAATAATATGTTTATCTCTAATGGATTTAATATAAAATAAATATAAATACAACAAAAGAGGCAAAAGAGGACTTACGCTTACATAATTCTATATTTTATTAAACGCGCAACGTGCGTGCATACACGAAACACAAAGTGGAATATAATAAATGTACGCGCAAATATATGAATAAATGTACATTTGTTATAACATTTTTGTATTTATCTTTCAATTAATTAATTAACGGTTACTGTACAATTGTATGGCGACTCACGCAAGCGTCATATATGTTAATACTTGGGTCGTCGTTGCTGAAAGCTAACTTTCAACCCTTCGTTAAGCTCGTCTTTATGAATCCGTTCAAGTTCCTAAGAGGAATCCATCGTAGCGTGACCTTGGGCTTCTCGGTTCTCTCATCTTCTCGAACTTCTTTTGTTGGTTGGCTTCCTTCTCGACAAATCTGGAATCGTTGTTCTTGCCTTTTGCATACGTGCCTTCAGCAATGGCATATTTTTCACCGTATCGACTATGATTTTCAAAACGTCCACCTTGACGTCCATTATTATAGAAATCAGCATCCTTTTTGAGTTCATCTTTGTGATAAATGTTATGGTATCCGGTGGTGTTATGGGTCTTCTTGCTATCATCTCCAGTTTTGTAGGTAGTAGTTCCCTTCTTTTTCATGACTTCTTCTTTATGATTCTTTGCGCGATCCTCGTTTACGGAACGGCTTTTACTCGCACCAGAGACTTCAGTATACTCAGCCTTCTCATTCTCCTTTCTCCTGTCGCCCTTCGAACCTACCTCGAAGATAAAGAGATTGCTAGTACCGCGATCATCTCTTGCGACCTGTGTCTCATGCTTCGACGCAGCGTAATGCGCATCGTCATCTTGATCATATTCGCCAGATTTACCAGAACTATCGTCGTCCGTTGTCGAAGCTCGTAACGTCGCACTCTTGCGACCAGACGGGTCAGTTTGAGGTTTCGCAAACGCAAGCTCCATGTGAGTAACTCCGGGTGGCTTCACGCCTTTATAACCGGCCGGCAACATTTCCGCCTCAGGTTCTATGATCAAGGGTAATAAGACTGGATGAGCCCTCGTAACGATTGCTCTCATCGTCGACGATGATTTCTGCTCTTCGAACTCCTGACTGTCTTCAAGGATCTCAAATAATTTAGTCGCAGATAACTGTTCCTCAAAGTCATAGCTGTCAGCTGTTGATTTCGGATCGTACGATCTCGAGCTGGTAATGTACATCTCGTTAGCTCGGTCTCTTGCCGGATGCGCATAAACGCAGAGTATAGCGCAAGCGGCGTACCATCCTGCATAGATCTTCATTCGTTTTGTGGATACCCTCGTTGCTTGGAAGCCCGGGTAATCCAATCCAATCTACAAATTTGCTCAAAAATATGTGTATATATCTTCGAGCAAATCGATCAGGCACAAGATAGAGGCACTTCTGGTGCGACAACGCGCCGACACGTACTGTAATAATCGTGTAATAATACCAGCTCTTTTATATCGCGCGACAATCGCTCGGCCAAACCAAAGACCATCGATTTCACATGGCCTTAGTGTACTTAGCGTAGCGTACAGTCAATTCAAGATCAGCAGCGATTACGGTGTCAGTCAATCAGTGATGCAAAGCAAACTTGCGGGATTAAACTACAGTTTCAGAAAGAAGAAATGTTGCGAAATACGTCCTAGATATTCCTTATAATTTGTACAAAAGGAATCGAATAATTGTTGATCTTGGAATTTAAATTTCTTTGTGCATCTTTATATCTTATTAAACTGTCCCAGATATTTTTTGTAGATATTCGATTACAATCAAAGGAACCCTTTGCTCAATTTTTACGTAATCCTAATGAAATATTGACTAATGCCGTGGCGAAAGAAACAATACGCGCTCCGTATTTAAACACATCAAGGCGACCCTGAAACTCTCTATGGCTGAACAGTGTGTCACTTGAACGATGGAAGGATATACCGTCCTTCTAGCATGTATATATAAGGCGATAACGCGAACAAACGGATACAACAGTGTCGGACAATTCAGCCACGGGACGTAATAACGATTATTATCCGGCGGTATTTACAAGGACAAGGGATTTGGTTGTCATGATTGCGAATTTAGTGACGGCCATGCTGTTCATCGTCGGCAATAGTGCGTCATCGACGGGGACATCACACATGACTGTCTCTAAGATGAGAATAGCCGATCTCGAGACCTCTGCAAGCGGATACGCGTACAATCAGCAAGGGGGTCTTCCGGTCGCGTACATGCGGTACACCAATCACGGAAGCGGACGTTACTACCATGCACCGGCGCCAGTGCATTACGTCGTCGGCAGTCCTGCACCTGTTGCGCCTGCCGTTTCTGAAACTACGTCGTCGCACGAACCCGTTCTGCTCGCGTATGCGACTGCGAAGCACGAAATTGCACCGTACGTAGTGCGCCAGCCTTACCCGCGCGATGGATTCATTAATTATGGCGTGGGCCAATTAGCGAAATACGCGCAACCGCTTGAGCCGTCTAAACTAACTGCACGTGCATCATATCATGCGCCTAATACGTTTAAACCGAACGAAACAGATAAAAATATCGACAAAAGAAGTGACAATGAGGAGTACGAGGACGATTACGATAATGATAAGGACGAGGACGACGATAAAAAAGAGAAGAAAGCTCATGTGCCTGAAAATCGCGAAGAAGCAGTTGATTTTATAGCAACCCATCCTATTCACGGTCTCGACAACTCTCGTTCAGATATCGACGTTTCGTTCGAACTCGGCGAAAAGTATTCGGCCGCGCAGAATTCTGCTCATGGAGAAAAGGGCGACAAAGGGTACAACAAACGAGTGGAATTTGACGTGGGTGAACGCGGACAGCATGATAAAAACAGGCAGCTAGGTAAATTTATATTTTTTTTCAACATTTATTAAATTTTTTAATTCGCGTTTAAGCATATATATTTTTATATAAATATATTTATTCTAAACGAAATTCCGTTACTTTTTGTTGTGTTCTTTCAGAACATTACGATATCAAAACCGAGCATAAAAAAGGGCATAGCGATGTAGCTGGAAATTATGGACGCCATGATGAAAATGAGAATGGCGAAAAGGGTAGCAGCTATGGACAAACATCGTACCACAAAAAGGGACAAAAGACCAGTGGCTTCCATAAAGTTTACCACAAGGACGAATATAAAAAACATACCGATTTTTATGACGAAAATCATAAGAAAGGTTATTTTGATAAGTACTTTGCTAGTGACAGGAATCATAACACTACCGAGGGCAATTTCAAGAAAGGCGATCGTCATGAATTTGGCTTTAATAATGAAAATAATGGGAAAAAAGGATTTTATGACAAAGGACATACACAGAATCGTGATCAAGGCTATAATAAGGAAAGAGGTGAAAATTCGTTTCATAATAGTTATGAAAATTATAGTTCCGATGAAAATACGCATTTAACTAAAAAACATGGTAAAGTTGATTAACATATTAGATGTTACTGAATACATATCGATAATTTTATTTATTGCTATTTTATATTGTTATTTATAATATGCAATAAAAAGGAAATAAATTTTTTGGATTATTTTTATGAAATAGATTTTTATTATAACATTGAATATTTCACTGTAATATTGAAAACACCACTTGTTTTGTTGCATGTTACTGATGAATTATATTATTACGTTAGGATTAGAATAATTATCGAAAACATAATTAAAATATTAACATTGCGAAATAATATAGTTATGTAATTAATAATGTATGATGTATATAAGCTATGTAATGATAATATTGATTTTAAATTTTTTGCAAACGAGTTATGTAATAGGAATTTTCGAGATTGATTTAATTATTTTAATTTAAATCGTTATAAAAATACGAATTTCTAAATAACTCTTGACAAAACAAATGTAAAATCGTGTCAATTGCACCACTGAATGCGGTAACTGGCCAATACTATTGTTTTATGGAAATAGTATGTAACGAGCGGCCATATTTTCTTGTGACAGCTGCTACACCGCAGAAGCGTGACTGATGTAGCACAAAACATGAAACTCCACTGAATTATTACGACAGTTACCGATTTCATGACACACGTTACGGTTGCAGAAATAACTCAAATTTCATTTTACGTCCAATATGCGTTTAGTGTTATAAAAGTTTGATTAATGCAAGCTATCACGCATTTATAGAAAATAATAGTAACGCAAGAAAAATTATGATTTAATAAACGCAGATTATATTTTTTGCAATAAATTGATGTCAAAATTATGATGAAATAATAAATAAACAAGATATATATTAATATATACATTGAAAAAGTTTTATTCTGTCCGTCGACACTACAATAATCAATGCAGTATACTAGTAGTCAATAAACGTAACTCAACAAGCAATAATAGCGAAATTATAATTTTTCGTATATTTCGTATATTAATGTCCCTTTTTAAATCCCCAATGCTTATGATCTTCATGACCACCTTTTTTGCCATGATGATGATGATGATGATGATGTTCCTCATGTCCGCCATGGCCTTTGTGACCCTTGTGTTCGTGATGGTGAGATCCTTTCTCATGATGACCCTTCTTGCCATAATGATCTTCATGATGATGATGGTCATGATGTCCTTTCTTAAAATGGCCACCTTTCTTGTGTCCATGTTCATGATGATGACCACCATGTTCCTCATGATGACCATGATCGTGATGTTCATCGTAGAATTCCTTATCCTTCTTAAACTCATCAAGTTTATGAACCTCGTGATGTCCCTTTGTGCTGTGACCTTTACCAAAATGTCCCTTTTCATGGAATTTGTGACCTTTTTCTCCTTTCTCGCCTTTATGATGTTCTCCATAATAACCATCATCGTGATGATGGTGTTTTTTATGGCCTTCGTCTTCATGATAATGTCCAGAATGACCTTCTTTGTCATGATGCCCCTTTTCTCCTTTCTCATGATGATGCTCTGACTTGTAGCCCTTGTCGCCTTTCCCGCCATGATGGTGATGATGGCCGGAATGATGCTCTCCTCCATGGCCGCTCTCATGATGATGGTGACTAGCGGCTACTTCCAGATCGTCGTAATGTGCCCTACTGATCTCACGTGCGGTAGTCACACAAGTAGAGGCGATACACGCTGCCAACAGGCAGATCGCCGCCAATCTCATCGTGCTCGTGTTTATCTTTGTTTGATCCAATACTAACGAGAAATGTTTGACTTCGTCGCTGTGATCGGTAGATATGATTAAACCAGTCGCCCCGCTCGGATTATATATCGAGCGCAAGATAATCGATATGAGGGTAGCCAGAACTCTTTCTTGGCTCATTAGGTCGTTGCGAAAGCAATGTCTCCTTAACCTGTTTAAATTGTAATGCGGATTTCAGTAAGCCCGCAACAATCGCTCGGATCCATTATGTAATGTCATTGAAATCGTTGTCCTGCTTACTAAACTACATTTGTAGAGCCTAAATAAAAGCGTTTTTATCGTTTTTATCGAATGATATAGCATGTTGATTTCCAATTTAATGAACAGAAATTTATATAATTAATATATTTGAAACAAAGGAATGTAATATACTTATGATTGGACGTTATCGTTGCAAGCTGTTTAATAAAAAGAACGTTTAAATTATTGGAAATAAATAAACAATTATAAATGGCAAATATATAAATAATTCAGCTTTGTTATGCATTTTATTCTATTGGTTGTATTAAAATAATTTTTATATATTTCTTGATTCTGCTTTAATTAAATGATTTTTCAGCTACATTTAACTATATTTAGCTACGTTACAGATATATGATTTATATTTAAATAATTTTAATTTAATTTCTTAATTTAGAGATTGTTATTATTTATATTTTTAGCAAAATGTGATCAATTAATTTTATGAGATATTCTTCATATTATTAAAATTTTTTTCTTTTATTATTATATTTGAAAATTTTAATTTAAAAAATGATTTTATTAAATTTTTATTACATATGAAGGAAAAATTATATTTTTACAAATACATATATTTCATGTATGTATCAATATATGTATCACATATATTGCAATTTATTTAATATTTTAACAAGTTTGATATCTTTTAGATTATAAATTGTATAACAAAATGTAATTGTACGTATTTTAATATTTTATTCTCTTTTTTCTCTCTCTTGCTTTTTTACTTTTTACCTAACATTAAGTCTATTAAGTAATCTGAGATTGACGATAGTTCTGTATAACTAATAGCATTTTCAAGCAATAATACACAATGCGAATAAATGTTTTACGAAATACGAGTTCTGTATTGTGATCGAACAAGAGCGAAGGAACGAAAGCGATTACGTACAAAGCATTGGTGGAACCGCAGGTATATAAGCTTTGCTTTAAAGATTATTGGCCAGTCAATTGCAATTGTTGGTTCTACAAAGTTCCAACATGGCTAAATACGTAGGTCCATGCTTGTTTCTGGGATTGGCTGTGATATGCACAGTCATTGCCATATCTTCGGCACGAGATGTTCGAAGTATAAAAGGAGATTTGGAAGTGGCTGGTTCTCATCATCATGGTCATCACCATGGTCATCATGGCCATCACCATGGTCATCATCACGAACATGGCGGAGGCCATGAACACCATTCTCATCATCATGGAGAACACGGTGAAGAGGGCCATAAAGGTCATAAAGGTCATCATCATCATCATCATGGAGAACACGGCCATCATGGCAAGGAACATCATGAAGGCCATCATCACGAGCATGGCGGTCACAAGAAAGGCCATCATGATGAACATGACGAACACGGTAGTCATCATGAGCACGAACATGGCCATAAGGAATCTAAATTTGGTCATGGAAAGGGTCATAAGAAAGGCGAGAAGACTCATGGCTATCATCACAAATCCCATAAAGACGAATATCACAAGGAACATAAGTTCTATGATGATTATCATAAAGGTGGCCATCATGAGAAGCATGGCGATCATCATGAGCATCATCATGGTAAGGAAGGTCATCATAAGAAGGGTGGACATCATCACTCTGGTCACCATGAAGATCATCATGGAAAAAAAGGTCATCATGATAAAGGGCATTATGATGAAGATCACCATGGTCATCATGGCAAACATGGTCACGAAGAACACCATCATCATCACGAAGATCATGGAAAGAAGAGCGAACATCATGGCGGGAAGAAGTATGGTTTTCATCATGGTCATGGTCATGGTCATGGTCATGGTCATGGCCATCATGGTCATCACGGACATCATGGTCATGGTCATGGCCATCACGGTCATCACGGACATCATGGTCATCACGGACATCATGGTCATCACGGTCATCACGGTCATCATGGTCATCATCATCATCATTAATGATATAAAATTTGCCAATTTAGTGCGACACAAACAGAATAAATTGTTGCACCACTTGTTCCTTGTTCTTTCGTTGATTATTTTTAGGATGCCCAATAATAATGGATTTATTTCGTTATTGAGAAATTAAAATGTCTATACCAAATATGATTGAATATATTATTTCCCCTAAGAACTCCCACGATATTATAAGATATTACTTTTTCTAAGAATTTCATGATAGAATAATTTTATAATATCTATCTTATTATATAAAAAGATATCATTTTTATATCAGAACATATTTAAATTTGTTATAGAAACTTGTTGTATGTAATTGAATTAGTATATATGTTTTTTATAATCTCTATAATACAAGCGTAATAAATTACGCATTAAATGAATTTTATAATTATTTGAATTATTTGTTTTAGTTGTGTGTAAGATTTACACACATATATTATAATTAATATAATTTTATCTACATTTTTAAATTTAGAGATTAAATATTATCTAATATATTAGGAAGTCAGACTTAAATTTACTGAATTCACAAATTTTTTAAAATAATTATGTGAATATTTTTTTAATAATAATATTTATTTAATTTTAATGAGGTAAATATATAAATTGATAAAATGTTAAATTAACATATTTAACATTTTGAAAGATATTTTATTAATGCTTAATATTTTTTAATTCATGTTTAAGAGACAATTGTATAAATATTATATTTTTTTATAAAATTTAAACGCGTTGAATATTTTAAAAGTATTAAAGGGATATTAAAAATGTTACGTTAAATTTTTTTATGCACTAGAAATTAAAAGTTATAGAATCATTAAAAATATTTCTACAGATATATGTAATATGCAATATACAATAATATCCTGCTATTCCTCATATTCGGACTATAGGAAATGTCAATAAACAATAAACAATATAAAATTAATAAGATCGAAAAATTTTTTATTACTGTTTTAATAGGAATATTTATTTTAATCTTTTATATTTGATTTTAAATTTATACAATAAAAAACAATATTGTCATAATGTAACTTTCTATCATAGGTTCAATGAACTATAGAAAATCAATAAAGGAAGTTCAATCAGTATCACGTAATTCCATTTATATAACTTTAAACAAGTAGTAGATTATAAAATAGACTCTATATAATCTACCGCGACGAAGGAAATGAAATGGAACTCCCCGCCATCTTTTATTTATATAAATATATACTTTTTCTTAGAGAATTTGATGGCTCACTGCACTAAAATCGCAATATAAATAACACCTTCTCATGAATCGCTACATCATGCAGCTTGCACTGCTAGAAAACACTTAGATCTATTAGTACTAGATTAATAGGAGAGTTTTAGAATACAAGACTAGAATACTTTGAGTTTTAGAATACAGTCGTTGTTATCATGTTTTCCTTATATCGTACATTGCCACTAATAACAATTTTTGTGGCAATTTATGTTGTTACAAATTGCGTGACGACCGCACGTGAAATTACCAGAGATCATTATGATGATCTTCAGATAGCCGCCAGTCATCATCATGAACATGGTGGTGGAGAAGAGCATCATTCCCATCATCATCATGAACATGGTGATCATGGTCATAAAGGCTACAAACATCACGATCATCACGGGAAGGGTGAAAAAGGACATCATCACAAAGAGCATCATCATGGACATCACGAGGAGCACGGAGGACACAAGAAGCATCATCATCATGATGATGGTCATCATCACGAACATCATCATGGCGAAAAAGGAGAGAAAGGTCATAAGTTTCATGAGAAGGGACACTATGGCAAAGGCCATAGCACCCATGGTCATCACGAAGTGAAGAAGCACGATGAATACAAGAAGGACAAAGAATTCTTTGATGAACATCACGATCATGGTCATCATGAGGAACATGGAGGCCATCATCATGAACATGGACACAAAAAAGGTGGCCACTTTAAGAAAGGGCATCATGATCATCATCATCATGAAGGCCACCATGGTAAGAAGGGTCATCATGAGAAGGGCCACCATCATCATGATCATAAGGGACACAAGGGTCACCACGATCATCATGAACACCATCATCATCACCATCATCATGGCAAGAAGGGCGGTCACGAAGATCATAAGGAATGGGGTTACAAAAAGGGACATTAAAATTTGTTGCTACTCAGGAGATACCACCAGCTGCTTTTAAATAGAATTCTGTTACTCGTTTTTACTCCTATTATTCATGCTTTTTTCTCATGTTATACAATAATTGTTAGTTATGCATATATTGTTGAAATAAAGTAACATATTTAACATGTTTTTTTATATTGCACGCCATTTGCTATGCATATTATCTATATAAATGGTTACAAAATTCTATCGTTTATACAAACGATTACAAAATTTTTGATTATTGTATAAAATTTAAAAGTTTTTTTTCTATAATCAACAATATTACTTTACAATAACGTGAAAGCATTCTCTGCATTAATTACAAACGTACATTTTCTTCACTTAAATCGACATGTATGCGTTATTGATCAGCAAATTACGAGTACCGTAAATTATCAGCATACTTGGAATCTTCGCTTTTAATAAAAATTCCTACGCTCCAGCTATTTATCATATTCCGATATTAATAAACAGCATTAAATCTTTCCTTGGTTATAATACATTATCAGGCAGCGGTAAATAAAGCATATTCCCGCGGTATTACGTATTAATATTTAGTTCAGCGAACTCTTTCAGGAGTATATTATAAGCCATCTCGAATATTAAGTGTCTTACAAATATAAATTAATTGAAGAGAAATATTGCAATTGTCATACTAAATTGTCATATTAAAATATTGCAAAATTATATACGATATATAAAAAGATATTTTCTAGTTTCCAATTAACACTCATCGTTCATTAACGTACGCATTCTCAATCTGTTTTAAAAGATAATGGGCTATGATATGGGCTATGATCACTTTGTGCCGTTGTGTTTGCGTCGTTCATTGTAAAAATAGGCGGGACGAAAACGCATGGGGCCTACTATCGTATTCATTGCGTCGCGGATTTGATTAACGATCCCACCCCGTAGCAAATAAGATCGTTATTTCCATGGCGTCCGTCCGAATTGAATTCCGGCACCCCGGACACGGATTAACGGGGCTTTATGCACTTCTTTACTACCATATACGATGTAGCGGGTGTTCAAAGTCGTCCATTCTCCGCCGGAGATTGCATGCGCGCGGCAACGAACCTACTTGAAATGTTCCGCCGTGTGACAACTCCGGCGGCCGTCGAAAGAACCCGCCATTGTTTCGGTTTGTAATGCGTGCACGTGTAGGTGGTTTAATTAATGTAATTGAAGTGGCTCCGGTGTAGGGGGAAAAAAAGGTAAAGCACGAAATGCGCGTAAGCGTGAAGAAGTACGCAGCATCGTTGTGTTTTGCGACTCTGTGCCTTTTCAGGAAGTCAGAATAATCCATTAGAATATGCCATTTGACCAAATTAATGAAGACTCAAGAACATTTAACATTTGCATTGCATTCCTGCAATCTTTACTAGATTAGAAAAACAGTTTTTTTGTTGCGAACAAAAAAACAAAATTAGATAGAGTCTTATACTGCATTTTTTAAATTAATTTTATATTAAATGGAACATAATAAAGATAAGCTATTTCTTACGGATAAACAGAGGACAAGAGTTGTTTAACGAGATGTTGCCGAAAACTAGTTAAACAAGCTCTATCTTGAACTCTTGGGCTATCTTTGATAAAATTTTCACAAAGTCGAAGTAACCCTTTGAATAATAAATAATCTGCCCGCTACAGTCGTATAATGAAAATTGCATCGTGAGGCCGGGCAAGAAATCCTTTGATGACGTGAGCTACTAGATTAAATATTCGGATTAAGCTTATCTTGTTGGCGTATTCATTGTATCATAGTAAAAACCAATGTAATCAAATATGTTCATAATAAAAGCTTTACACGCCATTAGCCGCATATGCGTAACCGTATAATCTTATAATTTATGTGGAATAATAAATAGAAACAGAGAAAAACAAATTGTAAAGTTTTGTTTGCATTTATTTCATTTTAATCAATTTCTTTGTTTATTTCATTAAGAATATTTTTTTTTAATATTATTTGCGTATAATTGTGAAAATTTTTGTTGCTTATAAACCATTGTTAGACAAAATGATAAATTTAAATAAAATTTTTTTAATTTATTGATTAATTAATGAATTAATGAACATTAGTTATTTGCATTGCGAAAAGCAGTAATGATTTAAGCGGACATATTTTCGATTGGTTATATTATTCTATTACGGCAGTATAAAAACAGAAAGATAAGAGAGAAATTAAGAGAGAGAGGATGCATTTAACTAGATAAATATATAAAGCTAAATATCGATTAACCTCAATTACATTTAGATAAATATATAAATATTTAAAAAAATAGATAAAAAATATATTTAACCATAAGAAACGAATAATATCGCCATTTTCGATTAAGGCTGAATTTTAGTGTCTTTCACTTTTTGAATTCATATAATAAATTCAATAGTATTTACTTTTGCTACCAATAACATGCAATTATTTTTAATGGATTTGCGATATAACTGACTAAAGCGAGAATATATACCTCGTAATAAATGATTGATAATTAATTTGATAACATTAATTAAATAAATCTAAAAAAATTATTTATATAAAAATAACATTAATATCTTTTTTATAAAATAAATAACTTTAAAGACGTTTTAATTTAATTTAAAAAAAATTAAAGGTGTGAAAAAAACAACTAAGTTATTCTCAAACGTTATATAATATAAAATTCGGATAGTATAGTCCGACTATTTTTTAAACATGATGTAATATTGATCGTGTTATAAAACTATATTTCCAGTTTGATATTTTACAATGGATAACAGAGTATTACGTTGCACGCTATTACAAGAGAGATAACGCTGTAACATGTAGGCATATGCGGTATTTACCTACAAATTTAACGGTGTCAACTCGCAACGCGCGTTCCCGCGGCACATTAATATCCGGTAATCAATTCAATCAGCTGGCCAATCGATTAACCTCAATTATTGGTGCATTAATGATCTGTGCTATATGTGACATTAAAATTCATATTGCGAAATTGCTAGTATATTACTCTTGCCTGACAATAGAGATGCGGTACTGAAAAAAATTTGTTTTCATTGTATGAAAAATCAATTCACGCTCGTTTAAATCAATGAAACTTCTGCTTTATATTTTAGAAAAAATACTATTGATATTAAGTACATTATTTGCAAAATAAATATATAGTTTAATCAATTCAATTTTTTAGTTGATTTAGCAATAATGACATGTAATATGTAATATGTAATGAACATGTCTTCTTGATTTTTTTATTTAAAGTAACTTATTATAATGAGGGAGATCGGATAATTTGAGAACAATGACATGCTCGTTTTAGCACAATTGTTATCTCTGTCAATAACTGAAGGCACAAGGCGAGAAGAAATGGCAAAATTACTTTAGTTTGCCAATGGGAACTGGTAAAGAGCCGCCGAGAAAAACGATGGCAATAAATCGCGAGGAATCGATAAGGCGTAATATCACGTTGCCGTCTTGACTGTAATGTAGCTGCTGGGACAAATATGAGCTAGGGAGAGAAACTTATTTGTCCCATTAAGACTTGAAGGAGAAAGAAAAGCCAACGATCCGCAACCAAACAATTTCTTTGCGCGTATTAGCATTCGCACGTTTACTTTATATAAAGAATGGTACAAAATACAGAACCACGTGACATCGTCGCGTGACTGTGTCCGAAGCAGGTACATAAGCCGTAACTGTAGAACGCATAATCGCTTTTTGATACGTAATTCTTGAACGTACAACCCTAATGCCCTTTCTTATAGCCGTACTTCTTTCCAGAATGGTGATCGCCTTTCTTGCCGTATTCATCGTGATGGGAATGATGCTCCTCGTGACCGTGCTTTCCATGGTGACCCTTGTGTTCCTCGTCGTGATGACCTTTGTCATGATGGCCCTTCTTACCATGGTGATCTTCGTGATAACCAGAATGATGATGGCCGCCCTTCTTGTGATGACCTTCCTTCTTCTCGTGATGACCATGGAAGTCACCATGTTTCTCATGGTGCCCACCCTTATGATAATCATCGTAAAACTTATGTTCTTTATGGTACTCATCTTTATGGAATTTATTGTGATAACCTTTGGTCTTATGACCCTTTTTGTGGCCTTTCTTTTCACCAAATTTTCCACCTTTGTGACCTTTCTCGTCCTCATGATGCTCGCCGTACTTTTCGTACTCGTCATGGTGACCCTTCTTCTTGCCTCCATGTTCCTCATGATGACCGGAGTGATGTTCCTTATCATGCTTACCACTGTCACCTTTGTCATGATGATGATGACTCTTGTATCCTTTCTCGCCTTTTCCGCCGTGTTCTTCGTGATGATGAGATTCATGTTTGTGACCACCACCAGACTCGTGATGATGATCCTTATGTTTGGTCGCTGCCGTCTCAAGATCAATTTCGCCTGTCTCTGTAATCGATGACGATACCGCAGTAGGCTCTAAATGATCTACATGATGGTCATCGTTCTTTCCTTGTACATCACGCCGGCTGATGCGCGATTCCGCACTGGCTAGATCTCGGGCGTGACACGTCGTGTGCAATGTGAACGAACATATTGCAATGAATGGTAGAAATAACATCGTACCTCGCACCATCTCGATCGCACACGGTTTCGATCGGACTGATGACTGATGTTACAACGGTTGACACTTAAATATCGATGGTCCAGCTACTTCCGTCATGGCACGGCCGTCTGTTTCCGCCGAGTCCACTTTCATCCGCACGACCGCAAGTATTCCTAAATTTCATTCCAATCTCTGTTGGTACCGACGCAGTGGGGAGGCACACGGTTTTACACTTTCTCGCATCGCTGCACGCGATTATTCTGCTAAAATATTCCGTCGCGCTGTCTATCTCGCAGCGTTCAATCGGGTGTTAAAATATTACTCATCGAGTCCGCCCTCATTGCGATTTCTTGCTTGCAAAGTGACATAACAAATTGATTCGTTAATGTACTCCCGAATAATATTTATATCTAAAATTATGTGCTTTCAACGAACGCTCCAGAAAATAATGTAAATTTTATATTGAATTAATCATATCTCGATACACTACGTGAACGCAATATCTCCATAAAAAGTTGTATCCGGCATCAGGAAGAACTTTCCATTATCACTTTTTCCGCGATCATCGGTCTACAGGAACAATACCACAGAAATTTTTAGACCGCAACAAAATCGCATTATTGTTTTCGTATCGATTTGTTCCTTTTTCCATTTATAATTAACATTTATACACACCTTGACGTGATTAATTGGAATATAATAATTGTATTTATACTTTTACTTGTTTTTTTAAAAAAAGAATTTATTTTATATTTTATTTCGGGATTTGCTAAATAATCAAATATCGATGATGATATAAAATACGATTGACCGTTCTTTTTTTTACTTTTTTTCATCAATACCGATTAACTAATATATAAAACATGAAAATATATAAATGTGAAAACCCAGTTATAGCCATAGCCAAAATATCTATTTTGAATCAAAATGGCGTCCTGTTGTCCGACACATGCACGCGACCGATCAACACCTCGCGTAACGGCGTGACCTCAATCGATATTTGAAGTTAAGTACCCTACCAGATGCTCGCGCAATCATTTTAATTAACGTCATGACGTACAAATATAGGATATAGGATATGCATATGTCGCGCTGAATGCCCTAGAAGTGTTTTGTTATCACAGCACGCGCGTCATCGCGCTTGCTGGCTCATCGATAAACTGTCTAATTTTACCATTAATTCTATTACCTGCGACATAAATTCGCCTCTCGTAAACACAGTGCCATTTATAACGTCATAAGCCAAAAACAATTTATTGAGTTTTACAGACGTCGGCGACGCGTATATCACGCGCGGCGCTCGTTGCGCGGGTCGTTTCGCTAACTGTTGACCCATTTGTTCCGGTATCCCTGACGGTTTTATTAGATCATCTCGAAAAACCATCGAAAACCGAGAAAGTAATGGCCTCCGTGGTCTTAATCTTCCACCGATTCTGATGCCGATGGAAAGACGAAACTCAATATGTGACGCTATTCAATAAAATCACGAAGAAAATTTTTATAAGTGCTCTTTATCGAAATAAAAATTATAATCTTTAAATGTACAGATGATAATTCGATATCGACAACATTTTAACGTGTTGAATGTCAGAACCAAATAAAAAAGCGATAATGATGATCATATGCAATAATAAATAAATAAAGGAAGTAAAAAATAATGATATACAATGATTGTCGATATTGATTTCTATTGCAGATCTAAAGTATCGGCTCATTTTGCAGTCTGAAATACTGCTCGATAGATTCGGACTCTTTACGATCTTACTTGGCAACCACTTTCGATTGGAGATTGGCTTTCGCTGGTGTTGGCGCTGCATAATCAAGATAAAGATTGATTACTGCCTAGTTCCACGAAAATCCCTCAGACAGAGGGAAGACGAGGGATTCTGCCAAGTTCGATTTTGACTCGACGTCGTAACGGAGATTAGATTAGGTGGTATTCGTCGTAGATCTCGATTCAGATGGAAAGATTGCTTTGTAAGCAGATCTGAGGCGACATCGGCCCATTCGGATCGCTCGCTTCTTTGTTTGGTCAACGAGCTCGGTGAAAGTTCAATTAAAATCTAAAATATTATTGAAATCTTTATCTATGAGAAAATCATATGTAATTCATGACTCATCAAACATTTTACTCTCGCTCGGTTTGCGCCGTTCCCGAGAATAGTAATACCAGCCAACCATTAAGACTTGAAAAGTTCCCAGATATAGTTTTCATAATTAGAAATTTAAGCATACCATTAAATCTCGCGCTCATCTCGGCTATAATTCAACTAACTACTGATATTAGTTTTAATATTGCAAAAATAAAAGTAATGTTCCTGGTATAATATTTTAATTGTAAAAGTATAATAACAACGAAAAAAATGGCAAAAATATAAAAGAATTTTAAGAATTAAAGAATTCTTAAGAATTTCCTCGTTCGACATAATACTACTAAAATTGAAAAAAATTTTTTGGTCGATTTTATTAATAAAGAAGTAGCTAATACCGCAGACGTCGTCTATTTCGTGTCGCTAAGTTGTGAGGTGTGCAATCAGTTGATGGAACCCATTAGACCCCTTCCCTCTTCCCTCCTCCAATCCGAGGACCAAACTATCTCCTACATTCAAGTCTTACCTTCGCACCATCTTTTCTTCTTTCTTTCTTCCTTCCCGCTTTCTCTCAGTTCGTTCCCTGCGTCACTCCCATGGCGCATTCTCGCATGCTGAATAAAACCGTCGGGTTATACGCCAACGCGAACAAAAGGACCACGTGGCTGGCTTCTGGGCTGCTAATGAAATTGTTTTCTAATTTAAACCCGGAGGGACCACCCGACGTAGCTACTGTTCTACGGTCAAGAGCCTCATTCGAGCTACAAGCTTTTCCGACGATAGCCGCAAGAGAGCTGACAGTGATAGTCTCTAATTTGAGCTTCTCCTCGCCTTGCTCGTCTCTAAAACTCATTTATGCAAGCAAACAGTTGGTATTTTCAGCTGATCCGCTATTGCGATATTCTCTTTCTGATTGTACGTGATAATGGGAACGTATTGCAGCGAAATGTTTAAATAAAATGAACCAACAGTACGGTGCATACCATAATACATATTGATTAAATCATCAAATAATTTATTAATTATCCGCATATAGCACATTTTAAATATGGATTAAACCGATTATTTTCGCTCGATAACATATCTTTTCGTTTTAATTAATTTTAAGAGAAAAATATATACATATATTTCCTTAATTTCTAATTAAATAAACACAAAAGCACAGATGCAGCTGATAAAGCTGTAATTATAAAGTCAGCAAATTTAAATGTCCTTTTTTTTGTTAATGGTTAATTTAATACATTAGATTGCTCATAGATTCTAGAAAGTGGTTGAAGCGATAACAAACAAAATAATTCTTTGTCACGCGCAGCGTTTAACGATAATTATCTCGCACAATTAACAAACTGATTTTCCGCTCGGGGATGGGCAACCATCTGAAAAGTTTTCTCGTTATAAATAATTGCAAAATGCAAGCCACTGATGGATATTATGCACTTACACCTACGCCAGATCTAAAATAAATATATACAACGCGACATGGTTCTTGCGTGACGGATAGTAGTTTTTAACACTCACGTTTTTAACGTATTCGTCTTCTGTGTTAACCAGAATTATATTCTGTCGGCAATTAGCCGTGTCTATCGTATGCCAACTGAGTGGCAATATCTGCAATCTAGCAAGCCTTCGCCATTAAGCGCGTAATTAAACTGGATCTATAATCGGTGGCGGAATAGATTTGAAAACCTATTTGCATTTTGAACGAATTATACAATCGCGAAGCGAACGTAATTCAAAGCGTAGTTCTGATACAAAGACGGAAAGCAAATTATTGCTTCTGACCCTCGGGTGATGTTAAATTAGAAATTAGAACTATTCTTCGAAACAAACCAAACTACACTCGTACATTCATGGCCAAGAAATTAAACGACAATTTCATTAATAGCTAGTTTATGTAATAAATGTTGCTTGTAGAGTGTAATTTATTCGAATTAAATATTTGATTCTAGGTGAATGTTGTACGCAGATAAAATCTAAATCACGTTAACTTTTGAAAAATAAACGGCGTGTCGGCTACTGTGATATTAAGTTATAACTTTATTTCTCTTTTACGAGAAAGAAAAGTTCTCGTCTTTTTCTTCCATCATATTTCCATTCTTCGGTGTCTAATTAAATCAGTGACATTTATTCTTCGCAGAACAAGCGTACTCTCTTCGTTCGTATGCATCTTTAATTGCACATACACTGAGATGCGCTTTTGTTGAAGAAATGAACCACTTAATGTGGATTAACGTTTCACATATAATAACAGATGCGTATCCATTCATACCGTGAGAACGAACTATTTGCAACGCGAAATGTATCCCAAAATGGATTAGCTGTTGATAATCGATCATGCACGGACATTGCTAATGTAACAAGTTTTGCGGGCGGTAATTTCGAGCGTACGCTCGTACTTTCGCGATCGATCCAAGCGCGAAAGCGTAAAGGCAAATTTCATAACGGAAACCCTGTTATAATATTACTACAGCATTCGATTTGGCCGGCGGCGTATATCTCATTTTATATTATTTTAAAGCAACGCATTAATGCAAAGGATTTTCGCATCTTTTAATTAAAGTAATTGAAAGATCATTTGAGTAGAAATAATTACGCCACTTATGAATAAACACCGCTTATTACAATTATACAGATATCATGGAAAGATCAAAGTTAACAACCAAATTAACATACAATCGACAATGACACTTTATTAGCTATTAACCATAAATTATTATTACGATTGATCTATATTACAAATTTATCTGTGTAAAGGAAGTACTATCTGGTTGTAACGTAAAAGAAAATGTGTATGTGTGTTTGTATATATGTATATTATATAATATATACGCGCAAGCTATATATTGTTTTGTTTAAAATAATATTTATGTGCATATATGCACATACACATATACTGTTATTTTTCATGATTTATATTATATTTTATATACAAACAAAACACTAATTGCCATAATACTAATTTGCCATAATTACGGTTTAAATTTAAAAAGAAATGCTCCAATTTGGATAGACCATCAAAATGATTATAGTGATAAAATTAATAATGATCTCCCTCCCCTTCTTCCCCATCAGAACTGTAAGAACTATGCATTTCGTAAGATCCCTCATCACCATCTCCAGAAGAATATTTTTCGCTGTAAGATTCCGGTTCTTTCTCCGTATAATGGTTACCATAATGATCCCCATCATCGCTTCCGGTATAGTGTGAGTATTCGCTTGCTCCGTCATGATTTTCATCACCGGCGTAATCTGTGTCGATCATTGTACCTATAAAGTTTTTCATATTATATTAACTGCAATTTACAAAATTAATTATTTGTAATAATTATTTTAAATTTAAAAGAGTTATGTTATAGATTATCGTGATTTTTTACAATTTGATTCGTATATATCAGGGATAATTTTATTTTATTATTAAATTGATAAAAATAATAGTTGAATGGTATATATTTCTCGTAAGATAAGTAAAGCAAATAGCAATGTAAAATAGAATCTTTTATTGATTAGATTTCTCTTGTTTTCTTATCTAGGTCATCGTGATAATATCTGCTATTAATTGATAAATTACTTGATGATCCTTTACCTGCGCCTTCGTGGTCATCGTCTTTCTTCTCTTCGTTATGATGTTTCTCGCTGTTACCGTCACCATGGGCCTTGCCATAGGTGGTTTGCGTCTCAAATTCGTATTTGTCTCCACCTTGTTTGTGGAAGGTGTCGAGAGTCTTGTAGCCCTGATCACCTTTACCATAAGTTTCCTTCAAGTAACCCTTCTCACCCTCCGCATCACTCCCGTAGGTTCTATAGTAACCACCCTCGTCTGATTTGCCTAAAACCGCATTGTTGTCCGTCCTTGTTACGCTCAACAAGACATCTAACGCTTTGACGAAATTTAACACTTGATGATAAACATTAATCTAATATCTATAATCTAATATCTCACTGAGAGAGAGAGAGAGAGAGAGAGAGAGAGAGAGAGAGAGAGAGAGAGGGAGGGAGGGAAGGGAGAGAAAGGGAAAAAGTAAAAATATAAATTATATAATTCATTTTTTATATACAATATGTGTTGTTTAAAAATTGTTTAAAAATTTTTTTTATAATTATTAAAATCATAGACTAATATATGATGAATTATATCAGGATTGTTTACGACTTTCTAGACTATGATACTTTTGTATGCTATATTTTGTTAAATTTATTAGAATCACTAACTACAGAGGAACATACCAGATGCGTTTTTCATGAGTTTTTTATTGTCTTGTGACTTCGGCGTGTTACCAGCGCTCATTAGGTCTCTCATTTCCGCAGCAATTTTTAACGGCGCCGGTTGACGTACCTCGCGAATCAATGAGCCAACGGCGACGACATCGTCTTCGACAGTCTCGTAAGGAGCAGATCTAGCCAAGGAGTTGCAAACAAGCAGATGCAAAAGCAATGACACAAACAGTTTCCAATACATCTCGCAAGAGATTACTTTTAATCTCGTCGGTTTCAAAGATTCCTTGCCCGTTCAATCTATCTCGCTGAATCTTTTATATCACTCCCACCTTTTAGATAAAATCCTAACAGTAGCAGTAGACATTGCATGTATTCGTATCGATCTTGCAAGCCGTCACTGTGGCCAATCGCTTAAACGGGCAATTTGGCTTGCGCCTCGCTAATTTCGCAACATCATCCGCAGCGGTCGTCACCGAAGAAAAGAATTGTATTGTGCGAGCTCAAGATTTTTAGATCGATTATCGATCCAATCCTTCTATCGATCTAAGAAATTAGAAAGAAGCGGTGATTATATCACTCACCGTCGATTTATGTAAAGGTATATTTTCGTCATCGAGGAAGTCACGTTTTCGGGTTTCATCAACCGAGTTCATCAACGATGGCGTGGAATTGATCTATTGCGCTTCGCCGTTAAGTCAAAGTATTGGACAGCGCGATGTTATCTATACCGTGTGTATCGCATGAGTGATTTCGCGCTTTCCACAATCGCGAGCGTAAAAACTGTCTGGAATCAAGTTGCCGATAGCTGATAGAATTGTCTGACATAACAGAGTCTAGTACGTTGCCCTCTTAAAACATTATTCTGTTTGTGCTGCACTGTAAAGTTTTATTTAGAACTGAAAAATTAAGTTCTCTTTCTTCCTCTCCCTTTTCTCTCTCGGTATTTTATCGATAGAAAATATTTCTAGAATACTATGTATTAGTGTATTCGATTGTGTTCGATATACAAATATAAAGATTAGAATTCAGCCCCATGCTTCAAATTAATTTCAACGAATGAAATACTTTTGAAAAAAAAGGCATGATAAAGACTGCTGTAAACCATCATATTGAATTCACTTTGATATAGGATCTGTAAAGGATTAAATTCAGCTGTATTTAATATCGAGAATATGATGGGAAAACGCATTTGCGTTTTATTGGTTTTAACTTTGTGCATGTATTTCTGTGTTTTGATCCATACTAATATTTAACATAACGACATGAAATGTAATATGGGAGAAGCAATTAGTTCGGAATCGTTATCGCCAAGCGATGTTATATATTAATGACCTAGTGAGATCTCCAGTAATAATTATTATTCGTACTGGACGGTTTAGTATTGGATAAAATAAAAGCATTACGTGTATATGAGATCTGTCGTCGCCACGATCGGTATTCATTGCGAGATGAGAACGTTCGCTTTTAAAACCGTAACAAGAAAAAAACTGTGTTTTAATCGTGTTTTAGTTTTTATGTTTAACTCTACGTTTAACTTGCAATGCTCTGTGTACGCATGAATGCGTATACTTAAATAATTCAGGATTGGTCGAAAGCATCGAGGAGACGTTGAATAACATTTTTGCGACATATTATTTCACGATCGTTACATGACTGTTCCACTTTAATGATTATTAGAAGTTTCCAATAGAAAGAAAGATAAAGTTTTTGTCAGGAGAAATCAACACAAAATGGAAATGTATTTTGCTTACGTCAATTTGAGATATCTTCAGGCTTGTAATAATATTTCATAACACATTAATCCATAAATTGTGCTTTTTGATAATAAGTTGAACACTTCTTTTTTTGCGAAATATTGCACTTAATAGATTTTAGATTAATTTTTTAATAATTTATTTGAAAGAAGATAATTTATTAAAATTATTTTTTAACAAGGAAATTATTTGTTTCAGTTATTTAATTTTAAAAATTGTAAGATATAGATTATGAGTTTATTAATAATAAATTTCTAAATTTCTATGTAAACTGTTTTTGCTGTTTGCTGTTTTTTAATCTACTGTAATGAGAAAAAAATTTTAATTATTTTATTATTAAAAATTTTAAATGTATTATAACTTAATATATTAAATATTATTATATTTAATATTTACGTTAATTATACGTTTTTCTTATTTCTAAAAATTCTATTTTGAAGTGCATTTTTGAAGAGTTTAAGTGCATTATTAATAATAATGGCATAATAAAAATTAGACTGAATTATTAATATATTGCATCATTGTCTATATGTCAATGAAAATGGAGACCCAAGAACCGATTATTAATGTCAGCTGCTGTCAACGCAAGAAGCTACTAAATCTCAAACTTCATTCGCATTCGTTCACTTGGCGAGAGGCGCAGAAGACGTTAGGATGATCGTCACTTAAAACCATGCGACCCGTGTCGACGACGTTAAGCGTCTTAGATAGTTGCTGCGCTAGCCAGTTTCCTTGGCATAATCTGGTAATTTGAAAATCTCGGATGGAATGTAACACCTCGTACCAGCCATCGTCTTGGATGTACTAAGATCCTCGTTTCACCAACCCCTGTTGCATCATCGTCTCCCTCCAAATCGCCCAATGCACGCTTTCCAAGTCGCAATCCTCGAAGCAAAGTAAAGCCGGTGGTTCCAGAAATAGCCGAGATGAAGGGGTTGCATCGCGTCAAGGGCTGCATCCTGATTAGGGTAAAAGGAGGAGTCTGAGTAGTCTCATTGGTATGCAAGACCAAATCCCTGCGATTTACTCAGTACTCTCTTTATACAAATATGCTGCATTATATATGAGCGAATTTGTACCGGATAACAAATTCGTAAATCGGTTTTCCTTGTATTGATTTTTATTAAATATTTGATAATTCAAACTTTATTTTAATAAGTTAATTTTACTTGAATTATCGTATATCTGCGTAAACATATATAGCTATATATACATTTATAAAATATAGAAAAAGCTATAAATAAGAAAACAAATACAATTGAAAATTACACATCTGATATCTCCAATATTTTTATCGGAAAATAATTTATTCTTTAAAATATTTTATTATCCATGTATCTGTATATTTTTTGAATAAATCTCATTACTGCTTTCTACGGTTGGAATGAGAAACTTGATATCTTTATTCTTGTAAGTAATATGGAGATAAATAGAAGTATCTTCAAATGGTAACGCTCAACACTGTAGAAATGATAGAGACATCTAACATTGATATAAGCATCTTTCATATCCAGAGAGTTTAAAATATTGATTTTGATTCGAAATGCTTATCATGAAATATTTCTATGAAAAGATACATTATCCAAACAACATGAATCTAAAAAAAACATTCTAAAGACATTTTTATTTTTTGTTAATTATTTTGTATATTCTAAAAATGTACTTAGAATATTTACACGACATATTTATTATATATCCTCAAAATGTGCTCAAAATATCCATGTGGTACATCGCTTGCATATTCTCAGGATAATGATAAATATATCAGACGGTAAAGCCGTTTTTTATCAGCAAGTAATAAAATAGAAAACATGTAAATTTTTTTGGATACACAATATTAATTCTTTAAATTATTTGGCATGTAATTATTATTAATTAAATGTTGATTTTTATGATAGCAACAAGTTTGTAAGCATTTGATTATTGACTATCGGTAATAGATTTACTGTTAGTAAATAAAAAATTACTATCTGTTAATATATTAGTAAATTGTAATTAGATAATCTATGTAATAAGATCGATAGTATTATGAATGCATTTGAAATATACATTTATTAATGTAAATGACATGGATAAAGGTAAATGGATACATGATTATATTAATATTGCATATTCGCATACACATATTAAGATTATATTGAATATAAATAAAGGCTATTTATAAATGGATCTTAGAAATATAAAAAAAAGTTTTACATACATAAAAATCGATTAACTTAACAAACTTCTTAGTAGATCCAGAAGATGTCGATACCATGTCGCATGTCCCCATACAACACAAAATCCAAAATTAGGGTATAATTAAGACATAAGAGATCTTTTAGATATTTTCGCAAATATGTCTTTAAGATATCTTAAAAATGTTTTAATTTTGGACTTTGTATTATTGTCTAGCTTTTATTTATTAGCTTATACATTTCTCGATTGATATGCACAATCATTTAATTTTCATAAATTCATTAATCTGAATTCCATACATTATTGACACCCAGAGAATTTATATATTACATATATTTATATTTTTGTGTAATAGTTCTCTAAAAACTGAAGAAACAAATTAATGTACGAAAAATAAGATATTATAAGATATAAAATCTATGAATATATTTAATATAAATGGAATCAAAAGCTAAAGTTCATTTTTTTATTTATATTATTTTTAAAAATACTAAATATGTATATTTAATGTTCTTCTTTATAGATCTTGAAAGAAGTTCAACAGTATGAGGAATGTTAGAATTAATATTTAATATATGATATCTCTCGCAATAAAAAAAAGCTTTTAACAACGATTCTATTTTTTATTTTTTAATTAGTCTATATTGTATAATAATGTAATAACTGGTAAAAGTCTATATTTTTAAGCATTCCAATTAATACATTCCATAAAATGTGCGTTAAAAAAAATTATAGTTTATTCAATATATTACTTTCAAAGGCGGATATTTTTATTATTAAACATATGAATTACTTCAATTACTTTAATTGAACATCTTTGTTAAGCGAGATGTTCTACATCATAAAAACATGTCATTTCATATCAAATATCGAATTAATCTGGCAAGGATGTTAGTTCAGTGGGCGAAGGGTGGTGGCAGTAGATGAGATATGGGCAGACGAGGGAGAAGAGCGACGTAATTAGGAGAGAACATAAATCCCACAGTTTAGCACACTTCCTCGCCATGCCAGCAGATCGTGGAATACAAATCAATCAGCATAACGGTCGACTGAGCATTTAATTTCCATTCGGCTTCTGATCGAGTGGGATTCGCCGATTCCGCAGCGCTGCGTGTCGGTGCTTTGCCGTGGAGCCGCTTGTGTGTGGCAGCAGGGCCACCGTAGACACACGCGATATCTCGATCCCGCATATCCCGTGTGTTCACCACTCATCCTATTGTGGAATCTCTCGAAACGGGTCAAACGCAACGGACGACGGGACGCAAAAAGGATTTTGCGCGTCCCGTAACGAGCTCGACGATGGCGCGATTTCGATACGTACGCGATGCGTAATAATTCGAGTTTGCACGAACGGCCGGTTTTATGTGATCTCTCTTTAATACGATATTCGGAACAAGATGTTACTCGCGTCTACAAATGTCCAACTTACGACAAATTAATAACGATACATTTCGTATTCTTATCGTGTAAGGTCAAATTCTAACGCATAAATATATATTTACACGGAAACTTAACGTAAGTCCTTTATCGTTGTTTAATTATACAGTGTTAACATATTTATAAGTGTCGCGTTTGTTTTATTTCTTCTTTATTAACAAATTTATTCTCACAAGCTCAGACTTATTGATGTCTCTTCCGTGAATCAAGAAACGGCCAATATGTCGATGGCACTTTCGTCGCCACTAAGCGTGGAACATACATATTGCATCCGTAGGATTCTCATGCATTCCCGCACCGCCTCCCTGAGATTTTGCCTCCAAACTACCACCGCCACGAGCTACCATCCGGGTAGCTTACCTAACTTAGTCGACGGCGGTGGCGTGGGTCGCCGTCATTGCCAACCAAGTTTATGGCCCAGACCGACGCCCATAAACTGTACAAATGGTAAATCTACCGTAAGATCATCCCAGCCGAAAATGATGTATCGTAGGTTCCGCGGGACGTACACCCGAGAGCCGGCCGGCGCGGCGGTGGTCCTGCTTGACCTCCCTCCTCTCTTAAAAGAGTATGAGTGTATGAGTGTGTACGCGTGAACATAAAAGAGAGAATTCTCTCGGTGGTAGTTGCGAGTAGTACGAGCATGAGACACGCCATTTTGCCCCTTGGACATGTTACCGCCTTCATCAGGTGTCTTCGAATGCCATCGAAGAATGCGGAGAGCTGTCCGTATCTCAGCTGACAATATGGTGCGAGTGTCAGATAGGTGGGTCAATGACAGCTTGCGACGAACGTTTAGGAGACTGCCTACATATGGACCTGACACCTGCGTGTGATTGTGCTGTTGCTACTGCGGAATCATCAGCAAATGAAATGTGTATTAGACACGCTTAACGTGTTAATGATGCGTAGTATTAAT
Source organism: Pogonomyrmex barbatus (assembly GCF_055798465.1). Classification (NCBI taxonomy): domain Eukaryota; kingdom Metazoa; phylum Arthropoda; class Insecta; order Hymenoptera; family Formicidae; genus Pogonomyrmex; species Pogonomyrmex barbatus. The sequence goes on along the minus strand of NW_028297099.1, from coordinate 4,947,441 downwards.
TGAGCTGTGATCAAAATACAAATCACATTTTTTTTTTTGGTTTTTAGAAACAAGAGAATTTGTTTTGAAGAATGTACCTAATACGCAATCCAACAGTTCTTTTTACCTTACAATACATTTTTTCATAAATTTAGTTATGAAAATAGCTTAATTGATCGTGTGTTGTTCCCGAGTTTTATCTAATGTTACTTTTAAGGTCTAGAATCGTTTCAAATCAATCCGCTATCAAAATTCGATTGAGTGTTTCATACAATATCCATCGATTTTGCGGTTTGGTACTCCGCGCCGTGGGACGTAAACGTAGAATAGATGTGCATTGAGAATCAGTTGCAGAGCAATTCGTCTCTCTCTTGGGATTGTGGAAGTGGAAGTGTCACCGATAACAATACCACGTAACGTTCAAATAGTTTTACGGAACACGGAGCATTAAAAAGAGATTCTAGTTTAGTGTACAGAAAAATTGGCCGATATAAACCGCAACTTTTCGGAGTTTATTGTGAATTAAGAATTATACAAAATGCTGCTTCGATTCAAAAGCGCTGTTGTAAATTCAGTTTCAATCGACAAGTTAACTTGCCTACGTTTTCTAATTTTGCGATTGCCATTAGATACCGAATGATACGAATGTAAAAATCATGACGGAATATGTTTAAATTAAGATTAATATTTTAATATATAATATGTACATTATATGTTTCTTTTTATTTATGCAGAAATGATTATCTCTTAAATTAGTTACTCGTAAAAATTGTAAACGAATAAAACTAACAAGGAGAATGAAGTGAACAACAACGTTTTATATAAAAACTTCGGCACGTGCTGCTTTTTTTTAAAATATTAACGCGTGCTTCCGGTCGCGATAACCGACTCATTCATACAACTATTAGTAGCGAAACCAGCGATTATGACGCTTTACATTGAAATACATCGTTAAATATAGCGTAACAATTTTAACTGTGCCTCCGCGAGGTAAATACCATAATGCTACTGGTGATAATAAAAGATGCATCGCATGCTGATAATATTGATCCACCTACTTACTATTTACGTGCTAGTAACAAAGGCGTCTCGATTGTTACAGAATGAACCGTTCCCTTCTTACCTCACCACCGGATTTAACTTCCCGATACCCACACCTGTACTTACCTGCACCTCAAGTGAGATGAACTGTACGTAATGGGACAACCCTTACTAAATCCACCATTGTAAGAAATCGGTCGGAGTTAATAATAGCATTCGGCTTTTGCTTTTGTGGTCTGCGGTCCATATTGTGGCTCCGCAGATCGCGACGCGCGTGAGATTGGATAGGGTTCATTGAGCGGTGCCCTTTCGCATTATGACGGAGGATGCCATCTCTCTTTTCCGCTTATTATAGCTGTAATACATTTTCTTAATAAAAAGGATGAAACGCTTTCAACGGACACGCAATCGATACTCTCTCACGATGTATGTAAATTTTAATCATACATGAGAGTCACGTAACCACATTTCAGACTCTCTCGCGTATTCGCAGTTAGTGTTTTCAGACGCAATTACGTGCCAATTAATGCGCCACGCGATAAACTCTGTAACGAACTCCGTTTTTAACTCTCGGAGTTACCACGCGCGAAGCTGTCTGGTCTATTACCCATCGAGATCGGCTTCTACACATTATCGCGTGCTCTTCACCTGCGGACCCTTCGTCAACGCGAAGGCGGAAAAAGCTGTGGATCGTCAACATAAAACAGAAGTAAAGACGCGCGAACGCGGAGAACACTGATGGCAAAGAACCGCAATCCATATGGTGCGGTCTCTCTTACTTTAGAATCATCCCTCTTCAATCTCAATTCGGCCTCTCTCTCTCTTCCTTTCGCCGTTATCATTCTATCCCGTTCTCTTTTTGTCGCTCGATTCTCCTCGTCTCTGTCGTCACTCCCGTTCAGGCCGCTGCCGTTGTCCCGACGTTACTTCCGTGACGATGAGCTTCAATACGCGCCGATAGTCGCGGCGGGAAACCAACGAGCCTACCCAAAGTCGTCCATGGTTTCCACGCATCCAACCCAACCCAAGCCCGGCCTAGCTCAACCTGGGACGAACGAACACGTACAGAGGCATGTACACGCGTAGACGTAGACACGTACACGGCGTGGTGCACACGTGGTGAACGCACACACCCGCGCGGATGGGCGCGAGCGCGCACCCATTCGCTTCTCTGAAATAATAATAGAAGAATGAAAATGAAAGAAAAGGAAAAAGTAATAATCTCGGGGATCTTTTAAAATCCATCGAAGCAGACGAAGCCGCCGGATTGTGTTGTGTGTTAGGGGCGTCTCTCTTTCCCCGCCTTTCACCATCTTCCAGCGCTACCTCCTGTCCCTCCCGCTATCCCGGCTTTCCTCTCGCCATCGCTATATTTCTTGTCTTACTTTTCCTCGTAGACCGAGCTCTTACACACGTTCCGGCGAGAAGAATCTAGAGACGACGAGGAGATATATATATATATATATATATATATATACACAGATATAGATACAATATAGATGTAGGTGTAACGCAAGAAGGAGACGCGTTTACAATACGTATGTACATACGTTCTCTACGGCGACAATTTATCTTTCCTTTTGGCGCATCCTATCTGTCGATCCATCGATCTCTCGACCAGTTTATATAGAGCATCGCGACGATAAATTCCAACTTACGCTGATAAATTTTCTGCTCTGTCGCCGTCACTCGAACTTTTGTCACGTAGGAACATGGTATGACAAAGTGATACACACATGCGTGCTCGCGTACAAAATAGAAATTTATGTTGTGTAGATTCTCCCTTTACGAGTTGTTCCAGTACAAAAATTGAATATTTAGAATTAATTTAAATTAAAGAATTTACTTAATCTTTCTTAAGAGTTATGAAAGGTGAATTATAAATTTACTAAACATATTCGCAAATTCGGCAACCTTACGGCCTAATTTGGGAGAGTAAAGTTCATCCGATACATCTCTGAGCCTTTGGACGATCGGTTAAATCGAAGTCGCGAGAGGGCTACGCATTTGACGCATTAACACAGTAGAAACGGCTGCAAAGAGGGAGAGGAGGAGGGCAAAAGGGGACTCGATGTTCGACGGGAAACGTGGATGGAGGGCGGGAGGTTGGAGGCGGTTGACGGGGATCAGAGCGAAAGGAAGACATGGGGTTGGAAAGAGAAACGAGCAGGGCGAACGATGGCGAGAGAGAAAGAGGGAGAGGCAGAGAGAGCGAGAGACCGGATTTCGTTTCGGGGTGAGTCGAGGGGAGGGGGAGGCACGGGATTTCACGGGAGGCTGATCACGAATGGACGCGTCTCCCGCAGCTCTGCCGCTGACAGCCAGGAATTGGAATTGCATCGGCGTCGCTCGATAGCCAGCCATCCCGCCAGTCAGGCAGCAAGGCAGCCAAACGGCCTAACAGGCAGAGAGCCCGGCCGTCCACGAACGCTACTGTGCCTGTGCCTGCCTACGTACAACCGAATCCACTGCCGTCGTCGCGTTTCCTCGCGTACAATCCTCTCCGGCGCCGATCCTCTCCGATAGATCTCACTATGCTTCCAGCAGAGAGAGAGAGAGAGAGAGAGAGAGAGGGAGGGAGGGAGGGAGAAACGTAGATCCGGAGATCCATGCGAGACGAATGGACGGACGGATGGACTAGATGCCGATATCACGTCCCTACGGATCTCGTATCTGCGTGAATACATACAAATTTTACCTAACACGTATGTATTCGCATATATAGGTAACATAAAGATTAGAAGATCTCCGATAAAATAGAACGAAGCGATCAGTCTCTAAACATATGAAAACTGCTGCAGGAGAAATGTTAATCAGCTTGCTCGATACTTTTTTTTGATTTTCCGCAATGTTAATTCCATTTTTTATTTCCTCTGTTTTAAGAATATAAACAAATTAACAAAAACTTCTTTACTTAAAATTCAATTATTTTATATTACTTTATTGTATTATATTTATGTATTTTTAATCACAATAATTTATAATTTTGATATATAATTGTGCAATTAATAATAACAGCATTTACTATTACCAATATTTATCTGCTTGAATATCATATCGCAATATGTTAGATACAATTGTCGTGAAGTCAAATTGACGAATCCCATATATCCCATATAGATCTTTACATTGCATTTTGTGTATTATAGAGTAGGATAGTTCTCTGTTTGCTTCTCTCTGGAAACTCTCTGGAAACTCGTTATTTGGGTTATCGAGTGTATGTAGATGTACGCCGTCGGACGGTAGGAAGGTAGACACGTTACGAGCACGTATAACCCGGATTGATGCCGGTCCATGGGATCTCCGCGAAATACCGGATACCCGGCTGCTCGCCAGTATTGTTGGATCTGTGTTTTCGAGGGGATTGAATTTTTTGATTTAGGGAGCATGCAGACGCCTACCTCGTTCCTCGTTCAGTGCCGATTGCTATTCTACGCGCGGACTCGAATTTAACGCTGTAAAACAGATGTTATCCCGCGATTACGAGTGTGAGTACGCGAAAGAAGCCGAAAAGACTTATAGCAGCGCAAAGTCAGGGCATCGTTGTTTTATCATTGCATAAAAATAATTTAGAGGCTAATTAAAATTATATGACATCATAAAAATTTGACATTTTATCAGTTTGATGAAACATGGTTTTTTATTGAATTAACAATAATGGCTATAAAAAATCTTTTTATTATCCTATTAGGAAATAATGTCTTTAGATATGTAAAGATAATCATTTCTCCCAAGAACGTAAGACGCCCATTTCCAGCGCAGTCGACGCGAGCGTTACGAAACATCGAATCAGAAGGTGGTTGTAACATGGTAACGACCGTGAGACTATAACCATTGTCGGAGGACGAGAAAAAGACCCTGGGGAACGCGGGTGCGTGCCATCATTCCTTGCCCTAACGAGGCCCCCCGTTGCGTGCAGAAGCGGCCACGCATCAGCCACGCTAAACTACAACCCCCTTTCGCCTTCACGACCACCCTCGGCTCGCTATGTCCAACCCCTTGGCCGACCACCCCTGCGCACGTATCGATGGTCCTAGAAAACGGTCTCACCTCAATACTAATAACGTGCTGATAGTACGAGCAACACGCGGCTTCTCCCACAGGATCGAAAAAGGGCCCCCTGTCCCTTTTTTCTTTTTCGCTTGGTATATCACCACGCTTTCCTACCCACGTTTTCGTCGCACCCTTCGTTTACCCCTTTTTATGACACTTCTTCTCCTCCCACGATATGACTTATGTCTATAGGCGATGTCGTTCCGCGACATAATCTACCGTACTGAAACATAACTTTACGTTCGTCCCTTCCACCGCGTAATAGCCGTCGACGAGCCGCAACGAACTAAGGCGACCATCGACATTGGGATATGGGGGATACTCTAGCAAGGGGAATCACTTAATTTTCATGAGCTCGCGACCCCTTTCTGCGAACGATTCTCTAGTCAGAGGGATGTTGATCATTATGAAATAATAAAGTCTCATAATGACGGTCTTTTGAATAGGTGACATTAAATCGGCCAGGCGAAACTCAATTACAACAAGAAATCAGTAATTATATGCTTAGAAATAGGTTTCTTTGAGTAGAATAGGTTTCTTTCAGTAGTAGCCAACATTTATTTTGTAACACAATTTTCTAAGTGAAGCACATGTTTACATTAATCTCGTGAATATTCTCTACGGTATTATGCCAAGTAGTTTTCTCGAGTATTTTATTTGAACTTTGTACCGCCGTACATTTCCTTAATGACAATCTTTCAAGAAGCCAGTTTCGTTGCAAATGTCTTTTTGCATAAAGTGACTAAAAATTAGGTCAAGCCACTTACAGATCACGCATTATTACGTGGCATTGTCTGTGATAAAATGACTAGAATTAAGTGCAAAGAATTCATCGCAAATTGCTTTCATCGCGACCGCAAGAATGTGTAAACGGTCGCCATTTTCAAATATTCGGCGACAATTTGTGGAGATCTCGTATACCTGCATTTTCTCACACACACACACACACACACACACACACACACCACACACACACACACACACACACACACACACACACACACACACACACCCACACACACACCACACACACACACCCACCCCCCCCCCCACACACACACACACACACACACACACACACACACACACACACGTTTTCGCTGCGTGTGGTTAAATAGACGAGCACTGTAGAGGGGCACAGAAATAAAGATGGGTACCGGAACAGACCGAAGGGCGGAGATTAAGGGTCGCCGAGGAGATGAGTTTGTTAAAAAGGCAGAAGCGGGCCAGCGGCACGCATCAGGGACATCAAAGCGACAAGACGAAATGAAATCCAACCGTCGCCATCCCGCACGGAGCATCTTCTCTCCTCGTGTCCTCGTTCCTTTATTCGCTTCCCCTTTCCTCGGAGTTTTCGTCCCGCGCGATGCAATGTCTTCCTTTTTTATCCTTTCACCCTTGGCTCCTTCTTTTCTCTTTCTTTCTCTTTCTCTCTGTTCGCGTTCTGCCGAGATACTTCATATCCGTTCTACCTCTAACCCGGTGCAAGCGAGTAAAGGAGGCGGAGAAAGCAAGGGTAAGACCGGAAAGAACGCGGAGAAGGAGGGAGGGGGACTGGAACCCTTTAAAGGAAGTGGAGGCGCACAGTGAACGCTAGCATCATTCCTCTCGCAATTTCAGCACCGTCGTTTCTAAGGCGTCGCTCATTTATATTTCTTTGCGACAGCATGCAGAGGAGAGTAATTAATCGCATGTTCGTACTTTCGGCCGTTGAGTAACACGAGAGTTTTCCTTATTATAATGTCGACAAACAGTAGAAGATGAAGATACTAGAGTACAAATATTTTAAAGAAAACTTTAAAGAAGATAACTCTTTTTTTATTTCCTTTTTTTCTGTGAAACAATGCTGATATCTTTTACAAGTTGCTTTGACTATACTGTTATCATTATCATGATAATATTAAACTACTGTTTCGAAAGTGCACCATCGAATAATCGAATTGATACTTCGGAAGTGCAGTTCTTTGACCCACCAACTCCCGAAAATAGCAGTCGCGCGGAAACTTTGCATGCCCGTTCATTCTGTAACGCAATATTCTTTTCAAGCTTCGGTTTATCGAATAATTCGATTACATAAAAAAAATCTTATGGAGATTCGCTAACTTTTATCGTCGTTGTGGTTGTCGTTTTAGTCATTGCGTAGCAATAAAAGTCGGCAGTTACTTCTTAGACTAAAGTCCGAAAGCACTCTGTTCACTCGATTCAAATTTCCTGCACGAAGACACGATCGAATCATAAATATGTATCTATTCGTATTTCCTAAATTAATGGAAATTCTTTAATCGAATTATTTTGGTTTTCCGTGAGACGGTGCATCGTCGGAGGGAAGAGAAACGAGTAGTCCACAGGAAAAGCCGTGTGGGAAGTACGCAGCTTCAAAATCTTCTTAAACGATAGTAACTTTAGATTGACGCAATACTAAGATTATTTAACGATATATAATACGTTCTACTATTATTTCGCAAAGCTAATAATAAATAATGTTAATAATGTATGTTAATAATGAATAATATCATTATCACAATTTATTCGCTGAAAGATCATACTAATTCTATATATAATAATTGTGAATATTATACATGAATTGTATATATTTAAAAAAGTACAGAAATTTAAGAAAATTTTTTTATCTATGTTATTCTTTTCTATTATTTTAAATATATCGATACATTATATTGATATATAGAATATATTAATATATCAGATACAAATATAGCAAAAATATATTATATAATCCTTTGTTATATGATATACGTTAGTATCACATTTAAACTTTTTCTTTTTTATTTATTTTTATCTATTAAATTATAGATTATAGATAACATTATTTGCAAATCACTTAAAGTTTATTTTTGTCATGGTATTATGTCGTCGTAGCATATTTCTAACTTCTTCGAGAAAAGAAGAACACGCGACATCCTGTAGGTCGTAAGCTAATCTTTCGAGGGCAAGTTAGCTCATGGCATTCCATGAGTACTCGTGGCATTTTAATATCTCCGGTGCGAAAGGGTTAGCACGCGTAAGAGGCAACGACGTGAACACGAAAGGGACAGCGACGAGTCAGCGGGTTGGTGACGACACTGATGAGAAAGAAGAGAAAGTAACGAGAGGGTCTTGAAAGAGCAAGCGAGGCTGAACTGCGTAGACTTTGTCTAATGTTGCCAACAAAGCTATCGTAACGAGACCATCGATAAGTGACAGCGAGTGCCGGTAACTTTGCGTGAGTGAGCCATTTCGAAGGGACAATCGAGATCGCTTGCGAAGGGACGAGGTTGCTTAGGTTACGTACGAACGTTTTTTTGCTTCGCTGATTAGATATACTCATCATTTATTTAAAGTATTAATAATAAATACTCTAGTTATTCTGTTTACATTTCGTGATACCGCAATAATGATATTTTATATAAATGTCTCATATTAATAAAGATGGCAAGCTAGAAAAATTCTATTGCATCCATTATGCAAAGATTAAAAATTTTCATTACGCAAAGATTAAAAGATTTAAAGTTTTAAAATTAGAATATATTGTGCCAATAGAAATATTTTTAATATTTTTAATATTTTGCCTTCCTAAGTAAGTCAGTTTTCCTTTTTTATTTTCTATGTTTTTTTACCGCCATTGTAACCCCTACGCTAGATATCTCTATAGCAACCAGTCGCCACTGCAGGCAGTAAGAGATTACCTACACGCACATCTCAAGAGCATGCATGTACTTATTTGCTGGATATTACATATAAAATGGCCTAGTTTAAGAAAACTGCATGCTGCATGAAAAGAAGCATAGAAGACAATGGTTTTACCGTAAATTCTGAAAAATTCACCATTCAGATACCGAGATAAATTTTAATTATATTGAATGCCTTGCTAGCATATAAATGATGTAAGCTGTTTTTTATTTGTTGCATAATTATTAATGTGTTTTTTAAAATAAACTATGTGCAATAAATTTGTAAAAAAAAATCTACGCTGATTATGAATTATTTAATTGCAATATGCTAAATTAAGAGCAGATATTAAAAAATAACAATAATAAATGTGTCATCTTCGAAATAATACATTCATGATTTTAAAAATCGCAGGATAATATTACTCGTTTCATCATATTTAATTTTGATTGTTGCATTACTTGCATTTTTAATTTTATTAAACATGTTTGTCTTTTCTTTTTATTGCTTGACATTATTGCACTTTTCTCGCCGCTTATAGACGCAGTGGGGTGTAACTAACGCTTTGCCAATTGTGAAATCGTGGCATTAATATTAGGTAACTTACGCAAAATGCCGCGTGCTTGTAACACCCGTAAATGGCATGGTGTAGATCGAACATCGCTGAGGGGAAAAGCCCCCTGATGAATTGTCCGCACGTGTCTACCACGTACCGCCGCCTAATTACATGCTGATCATAGTGACTACCTATACCGTCCCCTGAAATGCGAAATTGCCTATTGTCCATGGTTTCGTGGTCAAAACGACCAGCGACCTACAACCAAACTCTAACTTGATATACGCCAAATGGCATTATTATTTCCATAATGTCAATTCCAAAAATATCAAGTTTTTATATTAAATTTTCTATTAAAAGGCAGAAAAAAATGTTTGCAATAGCTCTTTTGCATTTTGCATTTTCAAAATAGGGAAATTATGAAAAGATTGAAATTATTATGACAAATATAATTTATGCGCGAAATCGAAATAATAAATTAAATAGTAATATGACTTTATTAGAAATCACACTACTATTTTTATTACATTCTTTTTTTCTTTAATGTAAGAATAATATATAATAATATCTCGATCTTCCACATTGGATCTCTGAGATCGCATGAAAAATGATCGGCATTTGGAAAAGGCGATCGGTTCGACCGATCGACATTTATTTTTATCTCACCCTTAAAATTGTCCATCGTGGCGTGAGTCGTGGATTGATGTGTTTGCTGGAGTCGCTGATAGATGGAGGTGTCCGTGTTGTCGGCGCCCTTTCTATCCCCTTAACATAGACAAATGCTTTCTATCTACCCTAACAAATATCTCCTAGATTTATTATGCGAAACCACCCCGGCCTCGCCACATCACGCGGCGACTACGTTCCTGAAAGTTTCGAGAGCAAAAAAATTGGCGTCTTTCGTGCGCACTCGTGCGTGAGAGTGGCAGATACGCTGCGAGAAAGGTGGCTTGGTTTTTCAAGTTCACGACAAATCTGATAATGAATTTTACTCAAGAGAATCACATTCTTTCTTTTACTCTTATTACGCGATACGTATTTACTATTTAAAATAATTTTAAAACAGTATTTCAATAAATTAAAAATAAACATTTCTCCCTAAAAGAAATCAATATTTATTGACAATCGCTCGCAATATTAATGGAAGAGCAACCCCTCTACCCCATGGTTTCATGAACCAGTATTAAAAGTTACTAATAAGCGCCCTGTTACCTCAATTTAATAATCGTCTCGAGTAATACGACCAAATTGAAAATTGATTACAAACGGGAGCGCGAACTCTAACGCGACACTGAAACTTTTTCGTTTCCCCTCTGCCAAAAAATCGTCGATAAAAAAAGGACTAACGGTACAAAAAAATGAAGAAGAATGGCGAGTGTAAATCAGCCATCAGCCGGTGGTCCGGAGTTCATTATCATTACTCGCGGTTCGCGTGATGCGACACATGTATGGTAAAATGGTAGGATGACAACGTCGCCGCCACCCCCGCAAATTATAGTAGATATAAAAGCGCCGCGAAATGATACTATTGAACGAAGGAATAAACGAACAAACGAATGGATCCGCAAACAGATAGACAGACGGACGAACGAACGAACGTAGGTGCAAGTGTACATACGTGCGCCGACGAACAAAACGCGTCAGCCGATCTCGTCGCATATTTGTGGCTCCGCTATCCGGTCGTAAATAAAGTCCCGGTAAAAACAAAAACACGACGAAATAACGAACAAATGTACCCATCACTTCTGGTACATAAACCCGTATAGCCGTGTGTGCTCACCCTGGGGTGCGACGCCGGTGGTGGCCGAGCGCGAAACCGCGAGAGTGCGCATTGGAACGAGAGAGCGAGAGAATGAGAAAGAGAGGAGATAAATTCGCGAATAGTGCACGGCATTCGTGCAGTCGAGTGTCGCGATGCCATTCGATATGATTCCTTTATTACCTCGCGAGACATCTCGCGCATCTTGAAGGAAACATGGGACATGCTTCTTCAGAAAGTGTGTTAAATTTTATCTTCTCGATATGGTATTTTATTCTTAACAGCATTTGGGTAATCATCATACAAATATAAATTTTTTAAATAAAATTAAATCATGAATGTTGTGTCAAAACATTAACTCCTGTGTGAAAATATTAATTTTTTTATCTTTTGAACGATTCAATGAGTGCAAGTAGTAATAGATAAGTCTTGATAAATATTATAGAATTAATATAAGAGAATAGACTTACTTTACTTTACTTTAAATACTTCCATTATTTACGCTATTATATAGCGGCCGTGATAAATGTGTTTATTTCCCTTGCTTCCCTATACGACCTATGCTATACTTAGCATCATTTGATCTAGTTTACATACAGCCTACATATATAACTTTTATAGATGCAGTAGCAAAAAGAAAATGTGATGTTAACAGTGAGATTATTAAATAAGAAATGTACAGATAAAATTGCATATTGAAAGGAAAGATCGTGAAAAATATAAATAAGTCCAATTTACATTCGCGATCGCGCGTTCGCTTAATAAAATAATAAACCGCAGTCCTTCGATCTACTTTCTATTCATCCCCATTGAATCGTCCGAAGAAGGAAACTGTTCGAAGGAGGAAGCAAATACGACGCTGTTCCATCAGCCGGAATTCCATCGAGCGATCGTGCGCGCAACCGGGGATACTCGCGTCGTCGGCCAATAAAACGAGATTCCCGCGGATCGGCGCAGGGAAAGATAAATTGCGGTATTCTTGGAGAGTACGGACGCGATATCGGTGTATATTTACGAGCCATGGGTGCCATGGCGGGTCGCGGCGGAGCAGAAAGCGACGCGGGGGTTGAGAAAAGCGGCGGCGGTAGGTGGTGGCGCGGCTCGGGGAGATGGTCGACAACGCTTCTTGCGAGACGGAGGCCCCCGGGCCGTGCGCCGCTCAAAAAACATTCAAATTAATTCCACCCGGCTTGTTCCAATGATGGCGGCCAATGTTGTGCAACATAAGACGAGACCCCGCCGGTCCCGTCTGTGCGCGGGTGGTAGAACCTACTCACGTACTGGCGCGCACGTGTGCGCGTGCACACGCGTGATCCTCCGCATCTACGACTATGTATATGCACGTACATACGTACCGTCGATATACCTGCCACGTTGGTGTACATATCCGCGGTGTAGACCAGCCCTCTGACCCCTTTCGTCGTTGTATATATCGGTGCTCTCTTTTCTCCCGCTGTCGCTTTCTTTCTCTCTCTCTCTCTCTCTCTCTCTCTCTCTCGTTTTTCCTTCCAACCAGTCTCCCGTCCCGCCGCGCGACCATCCACCTATCTCCCGGTCTCATATACAACGGGAAGACTCGGAACCGTGTTGGTAACAACGTTCCCGGGAAGAAGCTTCGGAAAGAGGAGAATTTTCTCGTGCTCGCTTTCTCTTTTTCCTTCTTATTCGCTCCCCCGTTTCTCCTTTTCTCTCACGTCGAATTCCACCGTTCTACTTTGCATGTCTTTGCAGAGAAAAGGACTCGGCCGGGGTGAGCTTCCTTGCAGGATACAGAGAAGCGACCGGAGGAAGACCGGAGACGGTAAGGGAGGTTGGCGGAGAAAAAGAGGGACAGAGAAGGAGAGAGAGAAATGATAATCCATTCGGCGGTCATAACGCAGAGCCCGGCACCGTAAAGCTCACCAGACAAGAAATACGGCCAACCAACCGGCCTCTCTCCCTCCGTTTTCCCCTCTTTCTCCATCTCTTTCCGTGATCTCTCTCCTATCCTCTTCTTTGCTCCTTTACCCCGCAGCGAACTTACCCCTGGTTATATGCAAACCGCCATCGTTCCCTTCGGGCCAGTCATAAACTTACGGAATTATATTACGCGGACCCGTTGCCTCTCTGTCCACCTTGTCTTTCTTCCCCTCTTTGTTCCCGCGATGCTCTTCACTCGTCTCCTTTCCTTTTTTCTCTCGTTTTTTTCTTATAAATCGCGAAACAAGTCGCAACAGGGCGAACGACGTCCTTTAGAAACCGATGGAATGCTAATAAGATAAGATTCTGCCGTGAATACCATTCATTCATTGTTTCAGACTGCTACGTATATAAAAATTGAAACGGTTCGCACTGTGAAATAAAAATTACAACTTCTTAATAAGCGACAGAGTTGCACATTAATCAAACTAGATTTTTATATTCGTATACAATATAACATTTTTTCTTTTAAATTCTGCTGAACATAAAGATGCTCATAATTATATTCTTTTAAACATATTTCTGTTTAGTTTAATTTAATCAAAATATTACGTTTTGAAATGAAGACGATTGAGAAATTTCACATTTCGGACATTCTTGCCTCGTTTAGCTTTGATTTTCCGAGAGTTAATCCACGCCAAGTACAAGTCGACGTGCATGATGACATCGATCGGTTCATTCTCAATGTCGTTACTAGCGATGAACGAGAAACAGCGGCGACACGCCGAGTCATTACTGAATGCAAATCGTAGTTTGGCGCGATCGATGAGTTTGCACGGTGTCCCACGAACGAATGAGCGAGCGAGCGAGCGAGCAAGCAAGCGGCGTGCGTAACGCCGTTTAACCGTTTAGGGGTTCGTGGCGCTTCAACGGGGTGAGAATCGGCCGCCACCCGGCTTGACACGCGCCTCGTTGCCCGCCATGTCGATCGGGCTCTTTTTTCCTCCTCGTCGCATTTTAATAACCACGCCACGTAACCACCCTCCTTTCACGTGGGCGTCGACGCGCTTATCAGCGTTTATAATATCCAGAAGAAGTAATACACAGAAGAAGAACTTCGCGGCAACTACGTAGCAAGCCAGTGAAGCTAATGTCCCATTAAATCCAGCATCGGGGGTCGTCTTTCACAGAATCTATTAAAAGATTCTGGTTGAAGGAACGTCACGACAACTGTGTCATAAGTGAAAATCGTTTGATTTTCAAGTCAAACTCAAACTCAAGAGGAATAAATAACTGCGGACATCGTACTTTTAATCTTGAGATATCTTGAACACAAAATCTATGAGAGATATAAATAACATAACTGATAGAAAAATTAATTAATTAATGTTTTTATTTATAAAAAGAAGAGTAACAGCATTTCGAAGTAGCATTTCGAGTAACATTTCGAAGATTTCTCGTAACTGATACAAACTAAACGCTATATCTTTCTGCAAGAAGAAACACGTAGACCTATCATTCAGATACACTCACCGCTGCTAAGCCATTATGAGCCAACGGGATAGGAAAATCTCAGCGGATTGAGTCGTCATCATTGTTCTCAGTTTCGGACAGAGTGTATCAAATCGCGCATTATAATTGGAACGTCGACATGGCACGTGCCAGGCAACGAGCGCGCGATCACAGTGAGACCTGCTCGTATATTATTCCTGCAGAATCATAACTTCGAGTCTCGGTATCGAATCGAATTACACGGCGATCGTTGGCCGGATGAGTTTGGACGAACGGGCGATCAATCGGGCAAGGGTGGACCATCGGGGCGTCTTTGCACGCGTGTGTACGCACGCGAGTGAGCGCGCGTCGGACGATAATGCGTTTTCACGCCGTTGCAGCCGCCGTTGGGCTGATCGTTGGCGATGCATGTGCACGCGTGTATGTTCGCACGTACATGTACATGTATATACCGGCTCGTTCTTTTTACGTGTCGCCCTCCTGCTGCACGGCACGAGCGGTCACGTGCCTCCGGTAACTACCCCCGCCCACCCCGATTCACCCTGTCACCAAGCCACCCACTTTAGACACCCCGAGAGAACCCCGACCCGACCTACCCTCGTCATCTCCACGACGAGCTTTTTCGCTCGCTTTTATGGTCCTCCCGGTTCTTCCTTTCCACCCCCCTCCCCCTCACAGCTGATGCAGCGCGCGTCACTTTAATAAAAACCTACTTACCACTCGACGCCGCGAATGAGGATATCTCTTGTGGCGCGTGTTGCTTACTTCAAAATTATTGCTAGATGATACTGTGTTGTGTAAATGATCTTTTTAAATGACATAAAGTAGGGTAAGTATATATATTTATATATAACGTATATATGTTAGAATTATTTATATAAAGATTTCTAAGTTTTCGATATCTCTTATAAAATTTATAAAACACATTAATATTCTTGTTTTCCAAACGAATTAATGCATTGCAAAAATTTCCGCTGCAGATTGTTATACTAACTCACAATGGTATAACGCGATCAGACGAAATGAGAAAAGCGAAGCCTCCTGTTCGAAGAAATGCATATAAAATGTCTACGCAAAGAATTCGTGCGGCTGAGATCAACGGTCAAGGATCGTTTCACGGATAGTTTGTTCCGCACTTGTTTGAAGATACTGTGATCGTTTCGTCACTAGCAGTTGCCGTTTGCATAAGCAAACGTCAACAAGCGAGATGACAATGCGAAAATGTACGCGATACAACCGCGCAGCCGGACGCGCCGACCAGCGTCGTTGAACTTTAATATTACAAAAAGCTGTAATCCGACGAGCGAACTACCTGGAGCGTTAACCTCGGGCGCCCAATTTATAAAAATAACGATGAAATTACTGTTGCGTGAAGTGTAGCGTCATACAGGACACCGATGCACCGGCGTTGCATCGCGCGCGAAAGGATGACGGCTATTCGGAACGGCGTGCGAGGAGGAAGGGTGAGGGGAGGAGGGGGGTTGGCCGGCCACGGGGGGGGAGGTTTGGGACACGGGTTGGTGCAGCGTTGCGCAAGGGGTGCCGTGATGTGCGTTTTGTCCGTCATCGGCTACCGGACCATCGGGGCGTCGTTGTTTTAGTCTGCGCTCACGTTTTACGTTCGAAAAAATATGCGCACTGGCACGTGAGCTAATCGGTGGTAATAACGAAATCTCGGATTCGATTAATTAAAACAGCAGACGCGCGACGCCGCTCGAGAAAACGAGCTCTTGGAATTCTTCTGGTTGTATGTGTGCACCGATAGCGCGTATCGTCTCTTATTGCGCCTCGTCCAACCCTCCCGGTCATCCTCCTTTTTCTTCCCCTTTTGCTCTTATTTTCTTAGAGGCGCTCTCGCGGAATAAATATCCGCGAAAATGTTCGTCGGAGATGAAATTAATTACTTTTTTTTTTTTTATTTTATACGTAGCAAGTTTCAAGAGCGATGCAATTTGCGTTATTGTGTATTAATAGCATTGATGGCCTTGCGAAAAATTCCGATTCGGTTATAAAACATCAATTGGGAAAAACAGAACCATGTATTCAGCTCGCCATTACAATGCGATAAAATTCGGCGCGATATTCCCACCAGCTTTTAATAAATTGGCTGTCTAACTAATCAACCAACGAGTTAAACAGATAAATTGCAAAAATGTAATTTTCTTCTATTAGGTTGATCTTTATCATAAACAAATATTACCATCTAATCGAATAATTAAATAAAATATGTATTATACAAAATATACCGCCAGTAATTTATGGAGTAAAGCAAATTTCTCGATAATGGTATTGGCGTCGCTTTTTGCAGACGTCTCACGATTGTCAAAGTAGAAAGTGAAGTATGATAGTATCGTAGCGATAATCGGGAGGGGAAAAAGCGACGTCCAAGCGAGCACGTGTTTCGGTCCTCGCGGTTATTAGATCACGACGAATCACAGAAGGAGACGATTCTCCACGCGCGACCGTCGTTCTCAGAAAGATGGAAGGGTCCGCTCAACAACCACTCGACTTCAATACTGTCCTCTTCCTCTACCAGCATCACCTCCTTCTCCTCCTCCTCCCTTTCCTCCGCAATCCTCATCGAGCCGATGCTAACAATGTTTGCAGATATATTGCGTCTCACGCATCACTTGCTCCGCAAATTGTTTTATAAACAGATTATAGCGACAGCCGGGTCGCTACCATCGTAACGCTGGTAATATACCCGGAGACCAACCCCCGCGGTCCTCCCTCGACCGCTACCCCACATACACGCGGACCATTTCGTGTTCGAGAACGAGCAACGGCGGTCCTCAGTGAGAATCTTCTCCACACAATCAGATACCGCGCGATCTTAGACCTGTATTTCAAAATGATCAGTCATGAAAGTTCTCTTTGAAATTCTCTCCGTCACGAGCTGTCTTTGTTCATGTACAGAACGTTTGCGTAATGCTTGTACATTTATACGAGCATTAACGTTATAAATTGCAAAGGTTATTGTATCGAAAAATTTTTAATAATGTTGCAAAATTGAATAACATATACACTCACGATCATTATCGAATAAGTTGCTTTTCGCATGTGATTCGACGCTATAAACATACTCGATAATAGTACACGGCAATTTACGTTAAAACGAATTTAAATTGGATTAATACGTATTGTAACTCTTGCGCTCAATGCGGGTTACATCGCGTAGTGCGGCGCGCATGAGGCAGAGCCTCTAATACGGAGTATTGGATATCGATAACGCGATACCAGTTTCGCGAAAACAAGCAGCTGTACAACGTGCAAAAATTTCCAGCGGCTCTGCACGATATAAACTAACATGATAGATGTATGTAGGTATATTTCCTTATTAACAAGAAAGATTTGTTTTAATAGTGTTCATAAAATTCTGAAAAAATAAAAGTTAATTTATTCTTTACTCTCGAAATATTGCTTAAAAAATTAAAATGTTGCAAAGATAAGATAAAAACAAAGATAACTGAAATGGCACTAAGAAAATAATTGAAAAATTAAAATTTTTTTAAATTTCTAAATTCATATTTTTTTCTATATTTTTAATAAAAATTTCAGATTTATTTTTTCAATATTTTACGTAATTCAATTTACAGAATAAATAGTAGTACTTCTTTCTAATTAAACTTAATCGTGAAATGAGTTTTACAAAAATAAGATAATTTAAATGAAAAATATATTTTTAACAATTATAAAAAATAGTATAATTACTAGCCAATATTTCTAACATTCTTGAGACTTGAGCGGATGATCGCAGCTAGTTAGGTACCGACAAGAGCGCATCGAATTCCTACTTCCGGGAATGGGAAAAATCTGGCGGAATCTGGTGAACGCGGCTCATTGGCTCGGTAATAGCGGTTACCCGTTGCACGAAGCGGAACGCGGTCCTTATTGCGGTGAACCTGAGATTTAATGGCCTGTGACCCGAGCACGCCGCCGCTGCTTCAGTATACAGAGCGTCCACTAGGAGAGAATGCACGCCGAGAACTTAGTTATTCCTAGAAAGCCGGAAGAGCTAACGTCTCCGGCACCGCGACGCGCCTGCCGGGCGTCTCCGGTCGCGTGGCTTTATGGTCCCGCATAATCTTCCTTTCGCGATCGAAATGGCTGCATCCCTTGCATCCGTCTGATGACTCCTTTGGCAAGGCTTCCTCGAGATATCGTGACTTCTTTTACGCATCGGCGATCCAGTTTGATTATCCGCACTGTATACAAAATCGCGTTAAAGATTGTAAAATCTATATTTTGATATTTTAAATAAAAATATTATTAATTTATCTAAAGAATAGCTTTGGACACAGAACAAATAATTTATTCTATAAATTTTATTAAATCCTTGTTACTTATCCGTAATTTTTTCAATAAATTTGAGAAAAAGATATATAAAGTCAAGCTTATCTAGAGAAATTTGACAAAATTATCCGTGCTAAATACTCTTAATATTTGTTATAAAACTTTTCTTCTTAGAACTTTTTAAATTAATGTACCGATATTTATGGCACATTAGTCAGATTTTCCGGTATATTCGGTCTTTCCTTTCTTATCGTTTTCTTGCCGAAGGCAAAACTACCTCTTCGAACCGATCATTAAAGCGACTACAAAAAAGAGAGAGAAGTGCTCGGTAGCGCGACCCACGAGATGCGCCTCGCACGATTACCTACCCAATCTCGAATATAATTTTCTTATTAGCTATAAAATCCAATCAACGTCGACGTTGCCTAGCCGCACGTCGAGTTAGCCGACCCTTCGTCGTTTTCCTTCTCTCTTGGGACTCTGCACGCGAAACAAGCGAGACGAGGATGACGAGAAAGCGTAGGAAAACGGGATGAGGGAAAGAGACAGAGAGAAAAAAGAGGGTGACAGAGGAACGGGGGTTGCCTCGGAAAGGCAGAAGGTCGACGAGGTAGCAAGGGAGGAATCAAGTTAACCGGGTCTACCGCTCTTTCTCACTTATTTCGCGGGCCGCGCATAATACGATTCCCGTGACCGTCTCTGATGTTGTGCCGAGGCTGCAGCCAACCAACCCCCGACCCCCGGAGGCAAGGCCGCCATGAACTGGCCCTGCCCTTTGTTTTCTGCGCGGTCCTTCCAATTATACCTAAATAAAAGAGCGCGCAGGCAACAGACCCTCGTTCTCGTTCTTGCCATCCCTGTTCTTCCTCTTCTTCTTCGACTTCTTCGTGGTGCTATCTCATCCTGCCGTTCTCCCGTAGCTTTCTTGGTTCTTGAGACTCTTGGTCTCTTCATTATACCGTCGCTCGAGAGTTTTACGATATGGTTTTTCAGTGGGAAATCTCATAGGCGGAGTCTGGCAAACTTTGTAGTAAGAGTACAAGACGTTACATAAAAATAGAAATTAAGAGGGCATAAAAATTAAGGACATCTGCGATAATCTTCTTGAGATAATATTAGATATGTTGAACATCATGAAGCAATATATGGAAAACCAGAATTACATCTATCGAAATAAAATAAAGAAATATATAGAAAGAGAATAGTTTTAAAAGAGAAAATGCTTAATATATATCTTTAAATTCGTTTGAAGAAGCAATAACATGTACACTAAAAAACATAATTATATAAAGTTAATATATAATCAGTTTTGATTTATAAACGAGAAATATTTTGTATATTTTAATGTGCAATTATTATTCAGAAATTGTAACAATACGTATGACTTGATCGAGAAATAACAGTATTATTGAAAAATTGTTGGAAAATGTATTCTTGGAGTTAAAACTTTAATTTCAAACGATGAATTCAGAATTGTTGAATACTATTAAGAGTTACTGGTCCTATTAACGAAAGATAGAATAAATAAAACGTCATTCTTTCGACCGAATTCGCATCAGTAAAAATAACTAGCCCCTGAACCATCGAGTGACAATTGCTGTCACGGTCTTACTTCTACAATTTACTCTCTCTTCAGAATTATTGTATTCTTCTCGTTCACATTGATACATTTCAAGCCTACCGCGGAAAGGAATAATGGGCGCATCCTGCTGCAGGACATTGAATAGAAGAAGAAGAGAACCGCCATACCTTACGCCAGGATCTCCGCTAAGGGAGAGACAGCGCCTCCCTCCTCTTCTATGCGCCTCGCTGGTTACAGAGAGAAACCACGAACTTGAATCAATTAAAGTTTAATCCGGAACTGAGATCGCGGGGAAATTTGCCCCCTTGTCCAGGTCTCTTATCTTTCTATTCAGTTACTCTTTCTCTGATTCTTCTTTCTCTTTTGCATCCAAATTTTTAGAATATATCAGCCGATAACAACGAAATTACTACCATTCTTGCACACTACAATTATAAACAACAACATAATGTCGAGAACGTTATTTCATCATCATTAATTCCAATCCAAGACCTTTGTGACGTTGAGCAATTTTTATTTATAGATATTGAGAAATTCTTAGAAATAGATTCTTAGAAATCTCCAAGAAATAAATAATGAAATTTTTGAAATATTTAAAAGAGATTTAAAGTAGTAGAAAATAATAAAAGAGATGTAAGAGGAAAGAGAGGAAGATAGAAGAGAGATGAAGAATCAAATCGGAAAGCGTCTTTTCTATGAGACATGAGGGGGTCTACATGGCGGGGAGCTCCCAAACTGTATCGCTTACGCGAAGGGCTCCCTTCACAATGGGGATTCGCAACGAGCGGAAAGAGTAGTTATCCGTAATATGGGGTGACGCGTGCTGATGAGTCGAGCCGGAAGTTTCGATCGTACCATCGAGAAATCTCCCCTGAACATCTTTGTTCCCCGTCGAAACGTTTGATTCTTCATCTAGAGTCCCTCTGTTTAATTATATTGAGTTGATATATTACGTATCGTAAATTTAAAATTAAAATATCAAAAATTAAACATAGATACATTAAATGAATATTGGATGCAATTAGAATATATTTGAATATAATGTATCTTATGAAAAGTGCATTTAATCGAAATGTAATTCCTTCCACATACTTTGCACAATTATAAAATGTATATTTTTCGCATCTGTGATGTCTGCAGCTTTCTACATTCCTAAAATAATCGACATCAGCTCACAGACAAAAGTGCATCTGCTCTTGACTCATTTGCCTGGAAATGCACCAAGTATTATTGATCCGCGCGACAATACCTCATTTTTCCGAGACAAAAGTGAGCTAAATTTTATTGTTCTTACGTCGGTAGTTAAGGCTAAAGAATTAACCAACGATTGTTCCTCCCGGTACTGCCAGTTTTGTGATAATAAATAAGACTTCTGAGAAAATTCTCTTTAAGACTCTGTCAATTACTTGATCTCGTTCTAAGAATTAATAATATAATAAAACAAAGATAAAACGAAAGCTGTATATTTTTATATATATATATATATATATATATATAAGAAAAACGTCGGATATTGCATTTTTTACTATGTTATAACTGCTATTACAGCATCATCACAGCAATTATCAAGATTTTAATCTTAATATTGTCATGATTTTAACTTTTTCCAGGCAAATATAAAGATTTTACAAATAATAATCTAATATAATTTACATTTATATCAAAGTGAATTAGAATTCACTTTCTATTTGTAGGTATTTATTTTTTTAAATTTATTTGAAATCTGTTAGAATAAAAGAATATACATATACATATTTTGCATTAAGATAAAGAAAGATAAAGAATTTAAGATAAAGAAAGATAAAGAAAAAAATCAGATAAAGAAAGATGTTTCAATTAATCGTCATAATTATTTTAATAATTAATAATTAACTCCCATCCTTCTCGTGATAGATAATAAGTTTCTAATCTTGTCGTTTTATTGAGAAGACATGTTTTTTCGATATTTCATTTCGTCCGGTCAACCAGAGAAGTTGCAAGAACTTATCTGCCTGGCTGGAACAAAAGAACGAATTTTTCTACGCCATAAGAGTATCTGGTGATTGCTCAATCCTCCTGCCACAGTCCCGAGAATGCCTCGACTTACTTTCCTTTTCCGGTTTCGTTTCTCTCTCCAAGGAACTTTTCGAGCGAGAGTCGTGTCTAAAACGTATATTCGTTTCTTAGATTACTACGACGAACTTTTATGAGATAAAGCCGTTATGCGGTTTCGATATATTGCAATCACGACAGAATCCAGATTGTTAAACGGAATAGTGACATAAGACATTAATTTTCTTATTTTAGTAGAGAATGATTAATACAGAAACTCTAGTTTATTCATGGTGATGCGAAAATTATATTTTACTCATATAAATTATGAAACTATTCTGATCAATCGCTCACGTGAAGGACTGACGCAAAAAAATATTGATGAAAAATGTTTTTTTGAATACCCGCAGGCTATGCGATGTGAATTAATAAATTATGTGCAAACCCCCCCGATACTGACCACTTTTTCCAACGCATTTCGTTTCAATCTCCATATTCAGATAAATATTTTCGCCTAATTGTTAGTTAATAAGCCGTAAAGCATGGAAAAATTAATAATTTTCGTATAAAACGGAATAAAATTTCGTATAACGGAACGTAATAATATCACCCGTTATAAATCGTATTGTGGGGAAAAAACGCCAAATGGCCACAATCTGGTGGTGGAAGGATACTGTACGCAAATCGGGATCGCTGGTCACGATAAAACAATTCTACGAAATGCTCTTTAGATTAAAATGCGTGCAAAATGAGAAGCGCAAATTGCCGTATGAATTGTTGGCGTATTATCGAATGCGGCGTTCGTGAAAGTAATATTCGTATTTCAAAAATGAAGAATGACCGTGCACCGTGAAGAGCGCATTTTGCAAGCTCGTTACACGACCGGGCATAAATGCAAAAATCTCCGGTTACGCGTATGGTAATCGAGAACGTTCGCAGAATAATTCCCTTCTCCTCCATGGCGAAATCTCACCATCGGTGTACCCGCTGCGCGGAAAAAGTCGATCTGCATACTCCACAGCGTCCGTCGGAAGGAAATCGCTCTGACGGTCGTCGATCGAGCATGACGAAACGCTTGTACGATTTCCCGACTCGGCGGAAAAATCGTTACGGTCGATCTTCGTGACGAGTTTAATCGCTATGATCACGAACAGTATAAAATATACGTTCTTCTTGCTCTTATTTCGTAAATGTCATAAATAATTTGCTTTTTATATTCTTTATGGCTACTTTGATATCATAAATGTTATTTCAAGTATGTTAATTATGTTTACGCTTTACTTCGTTGAAAAATTACTTGTTTATCTTTCTCTCCGTGAATTGTAAAAAAAATATATGTCTGTTTATTTCTCCAGATAGCTTGCAGTTATACCGTTGTTCCGCGAGATGTGAGAATGTTCAATTTCAGAAAGGCAATCTTAGCTTCCAAGGCACGCGCGTTTCCAACAACAAAGAGTTTACCTAAATCTTTCAGCTGTCAGCACGCGCTGATTCGCGAAATCAACGAAATCCGCGCGTTTCCACGTGCCTTGCTCGAAAAATTCGTGCGAAGTGTTCAAATGTGCCATTGTCTCCCCGGCCGTCGTATTGGCCGTTTATCAAATAGCTGCAGTTAATCCGGTTAGGGGCGGTCGCGCGAGGCAGCGGAAGACAGCGGCGGGAGATCACAAGAGGGAAAAGCGGGGTGCTTTGGGGGCGGATAGTGCGGGGGTTCGCTGATTGCAGCGAGTAATGACGGGGGCCGAGGGGTGTGCAGTAGCCTGGAAGTAAGTAAAAATTTTAAATTTAGTTACAGCTCGCGCGCAACCCTGACTCGGTCATCGTCGTCGAGGTTTGCGAATGCCGCGAATGTATGGCGGAACGGGATGAGTCAGCGAGTCAATAATAGTCGCGGAATTATGGAACAACGAGAGACAAGTCTGACAAAATATTGTAAGTATCTATATCACGAATATAAAATGCAAAATACTCTAGAAGAAAATCTGAAAATATATCTGAAATGAATAAAAGACCGCTGCAGAATATAAAATTCTACTAGATATGTCATTTATCATATGTATAATACAAGACACTTACTAAATATTTCGAAAAATTTTTATTTAAAAAAAATATTTAATTTTATTAGGATTTAAAGTAAAAAGATTGTACGTTAGATTTGATATATTCCAACTTTTATATATATTATATATACGATTATATATACGATGTCTACTGGATAATATCGCGAGAAGGCCGAGATGATCTGGGTGTTGTTCGTGCTCATTGGGAACAACGACGGCGTTAGGAGGGTGGTTACAAGCTTTAATAAGGGTTGCCGAATTTCACACTGACTTGGCGGAGCCGGGCCGGGAGAAGGTTTTTCACGACGGCGAAACCACCCCCGAGCAATGGGCCAGAGGTATGAAGGGACGCGCGGGGTGAAACCGAGGGCCGGCAGAAAAGGAAAAAGATTCTGGGGGAATGGCGAAATGGAAGGGAGGCGTGCGGCTGATCGGCTCGAATAAAGTTTGGGTCGCGCTCTCCGCGCGCGTGCCCGCGTACGCACACGCGCGTTTCGTATATAGTAGGCGAGCTAAGCGATCGACAGTCGGATTATTGGAGTATTAGAACTTGTCTCATAACTCACAGACCTAATGGCCTTTGACCCGGCGATTCGGCGCTACGCTGCGTATTGCCTTTGACGCGACGGAGAATATATCGGTCCGCCGCTCTACACTTTGTCCGTCGCGAACGCTCTTCTATTTTTTTTTTTTTTTTTTTTTTTTATTACTTGGTGCTTTTTTCGCCGGCTCGAGTATAGACGATCGAGCTAAATTTAGATTTTTTTTTTACTAAATTTTCTATAAATTTATCCTTATCTCCCTTTTTTCTACTTTTAAGATGAGAATTTAAATTTAAATTAGACAAAGATCGAAATCAAAGTTTTGAATCTAATAATAAAAAACATTGAATCATCAAGAAATATAAAAAAATACATTATTAAAAATAATTCGTAAATTATTAGATTTTCGGCAAAAAATGACTCATATTGAGCATCCAAACGGAATCAAGATTATAAAAATCGGGGCGCAGAACCGAGATTCGTCTCGCGAGGGACACTCTGGTCAGGAAAGCGAACAGCTGCGAATACGCTGGCTCGCGCTCGAGAGAGCAGCGCGTCAGGCGGACTCGCAACAGGATTGTTTTAATGCCATTTAAACTAATCGAATTAGAGAACGAACTGATGTGACGATACGGCACGATAAAAAAAGTTGCCGGGCAGGCGGGCGACGCGGGGAACGTCGTTGAGATTCGGATAGGCGAGGGAGTAGAAGGGAGATCGGAGGGGTGGACGGATGGGCACGCAAAAGGGGCGCGTGGATGTGCAACAACAACCCCCCAGCCTCCTGCAAACTCCGCAGCTGCCAGGCGCAGCGCCCGCTCGACCGGAAGTAACGCGACTACTGCCTACAACACGTCTCCGTCTCGCTTTCCCGCTGTCTATCTCGCTGCTGCCACCCTCCTTCGCTTCGCGTGCTTTCTCTGTTTCTCTCTGTCACCTCTCTCTTGCTCATCATCACCCGCTGCCGACTCGCACACCCCTCCACTGTCATTTACATGCGTACACACTCGGGGGATGATGCGCGTCTCCTCTCTCTCTCTTTCTCCTTCTTTCTCTCATCGCGGCTGACTCCGCGCGGGAACGCGAGCGGAGCGCGATTCGCAGCAGGCGGAAGTGAATCGCGCGGTTCTCTTCCGCATTATGAAACTGCCGAGGAGAAACGCGACGTCGCGACGCCCACGTCAACGCCGGCTACGATGTCTCGACACGCTCGCCAACCGAAACCATGCGGCACGCCAAATTTTTTTGCACAGACACTGGTGATTTCTGAAATTTTTTGAATCTAATATTTCTTCTTAAATCTTTATAAAATTGCATGAACAATGTCCAGCATTTTTACGCAGTCATATCGTCCATACGCAATTAGACATGCCTATAAAACGGCACTATTTTAAGTGACATATCTTTTATACGATTATTCACGTTTGGTTCTTGCAACGAACAAAACGTCGTCGCATCGAATCGGATTTCTTCTAAATCAACAACTCCACACGTGCTTATCGAATCCATGTCGTCTACAAGGATAATACATCTAACAATACGTAATAGCTATAAATCATATATTATCTCATATATAAATGAATAAATGATAATTAATCTCATACGTAGAAAGAGATAACAGTTATTTAAATATGTTGCGAACTATTCACATTCTCATTCTCGCATTCAGGTTTCTCTTTTACTTGGATATGATTGATTTATTACATTTGTACAAATAAATTAATATGCTATTATTTATCTACAATAATCGGCAATAACAATGCATTCCTCATGATGAGAAAATCGGTCGTTAAGCCTCAATATATTAACAAAACATTGTAACATTAACTGTCGCGTTGCAATGAGCACCACAATGTAATACGTGCACTTAAACGACAAATTAAATTGCGCCGAGACACCCCAACGTATATTGGGTATGTAGTATGCCTGTTGCCTATTACAGGTCTCCCCTTTGTCCTCCCTCTTTACCTGTTCTCTTCGTCAGTAAATTACACACACCCTCTTCTCTCATTAATGCACTCAAAAGCTATTCCAATACTACGTATTCATCCATTTGAAAGCATTATTCGATGATTTTATGAACATAAATAAAATATATATACATCTTTGCAATATTGTGTAATAATGAGATAATATTGCATATATAAAGTAGCCATATTAAAGTCACGAAATTGAAATCATTGCGATTTATTGCGATAATCAAATAATATAAAAATAATTAATAAAAAGAAACATAAAATTACCGACATATAAAATTACCGAAGCATTAAAGATGCAAAGAATTAGGAATGAATTGCGTGTTTCTCTTGAAAATTTGTAAAGTATTTTTATCAGGTTTACTTCGCCGTAGCGATAGAAAAGTTCAAATTTCTTTGTGAAACAATTTCCAATTAAAAATCATGACAAATTAGCGATCTTTCTCGAATCATGCGGAATCTTAAAGACTCACGATATCAATTTCGCGAGCCGGGAAATACCGAGAGAAGAAATGCCGAACGCAAAAGCATAAAAATCACACGCGCGTCATCGCGCCACATGCCGCATGCCGCATGCCGCATGTGGCCCGTGCGCGGTGCTGCGCTTCTACGCGCATGGAACCTCGCGCCGATCCAACCCTCCGTCAAGAGCATCGCGAGAGCGACCGGTAGCAACCCTCCTATCAACGTCGCTCCGCCTCCTGCCACCACTCTCGTTGCATCCCGATAGCCGTCTGGTGCGCATAGTCGCCTATGGGGTTACAGCTCTCGTCGGTGCAACGCCATCGGGATCCGCCAGCATCCCTTTTCACTCCGTGCAACCCTTCAACGATGCGCCCGACTGTCCGTCCAACCGTTCGTCCATCCGCATCCCTCTTGACGATCTGCATTCCACGCCATCCATCTCAACCGCCGCGGCAGATGCGAACTCGTCGTCTCCAAATCAACGATGCTAACTTTTCGCGGATATGCCCTCCCCCTCAAAACTTTCCAAGCTTCGTCTGTAGCTTCCATTTTCCCGGCAACATGGTGTTACTCATTCCTTTATTTACCAGGTCGTGCACTCATGAACACGGCATACAAAACATTTATATTTATATCCGAATATATAGACGTGAAAATAAAAAGAAAAAACATAAAACATCAAGTTTCTCTCTCGTCTGACTAGTTTATTCGTCATTAAATATCTGGTCTCATTATTAAAAGACATAGTTCACACTTATTATGATGAGAAACCTCTCTTTACATTACATTTATTGACACAAAAAGTATTAAAACTTACATTATAAGTAATAATAATTATTACTAGATATTATTAAGTTTTAATTTTAAATTTATAATAGCATAAATATATGTATTTGAAAGAAATCTACCATAACATATTTCGAAATCAGATGTAAATTAAAACATATGATTATTATATATAACATATATTACGTTATATATACATATAATATGTTATACGTTATACGTTATATTACATATATATATATATATATATATATATATATATATATATATATATATATATATGTGTGTGTGTGTAATATATAACAAGTATTATTAATTTACTTAAGATATTATTTCAGAGAAAAGATACACCGGTCGTTTTTCAGTCAATTGTTTTTTTTTATTGTCTTTACAATTTTATTCGCCGCTATTCTTCACTCGATATTAAAATGAATAATAAAAATATTATTGCATGCGGTTGAAAAATAGATCGATTTTCAATTAAATAACATAAAATATAATTGTATTAATCCATGTATTACTGAATATTACAATCTCTAACAAATATAATTTCTGTAATATTTTTTGCTTCAACGCAGTAGTTACACCGAAATGATTATATCGTTCTTTTATTCTTGTATTGTTCATTTAAAACATTAGCAAATACCTGAAGCTCTCAGCTTTATGAATCGGTATTCGTCCTAATGCAAATTCTGTGGAAGTATTAATTTACATATTGCTGAGGTATGTTTTTATTTTTTTGAGCTCCAGATTTTTACATCATACTCAGAGCAATGTATTGATTAGAAATTACCTTATATACTAAAATTTTATACCTCAATCTGATAATATATTGCCATAATGATATGCCATAATTGAACTATCTTGATGAAATCATTTTAATTAAATGATTTTCATTATATTTAACTAGATATATTTAAGTTTTATTTTTTTACTTTGAAGTAAACTGTCCATTGAATTATAATAACACGTTACATTTAATAATTATAACATATTCTTCTCTGCATGCAGAAAATCGGCAAAAATTAGGTAAATGCAAATGAATGAATCAGACTTTACGTGAATCAATATCATAAAACATTGGGAAAAGCGAATCTCTTTTTACATTCTAGTAGAGATATGGATGATTCCATGGCTCGCCTCTTACCCCATTCTTTGTGGCCTGTTTCCTATTTTCATTGTGATTCATGATGAAGAGGGCACATCGACTTTAAATCTCGGGTAAACGGGCAACCTCCAGACTCTGCTACGAATCTCCTTTCATTAGTTGGAGTGGGAAACCATCCAGCCAGCCAGTCAGCCAACCAACCAGCCATCCTACCTACCTGCCAACTAACCATACATCCAACCACCGCAACGACCTACCCACCACTACTACTGGCGTGGCGTCATCGCGAACGAGCCGAAGCCTCCATGATCCACTCTTGTTCGTGGCGCCCGGCTCCTGATCTTGCGTGCGGTTGACTCGTTTTCAATGAATACAATGCTATGGCAGATCATATCGAATACGAAAACGGGAAATCAACGAGTGCTTCAGCCGTCCCGCTGCTCGACGCCACCGATTTGAGTCGGAATATCCGTCGATTCGGCGCTTTGTCGAATTAAGTAGGAACGATAACCCGTAAGGTAAAGCGAGAGAAATGGCATGAAATATCGATATCGGGCTCGAGCATTGGGCTTGTTGAAGGTCTCGACAATATGACGAAGTACAATGAGCTCGTGATTCGATGAATACACACCGGATTAATGGGCAATGTGTTTTCGTCGATGGCGTTGTAGACTCGCGCTAACTTGACATATCGTGACATATCGTGATCTCTTTCTATTATATTTCTATTATATCTTTTCATATCTCCAGAACTCGTAAATAATCGAGATGATTTTATCAAAAATAGTTGAATGTATTTTTAAAGACGTCACAGAATCGACTTTATCAACATTGGTTAACTTTAACGTTAGAATAAATAGAGTTAATAGAGTTCTTTGTCTTGTTTTTAGATTTATCTTTAAAAGACATATGTATATGTACATATATCGGTATTAATGATTTACTTAGATTTTGTCTTTTCTTTACATTCAACCCCGTTCACTCGAGGACTCGAATCCACTTTGTTAGGCGAACTATTTCCCGTTGTTTCCAAAGCGCAAGCAAACTATGCACTTTATCCCCTAAACAACTACCAGTGCCTTTAACCCACTTACAGCCCCAACATGCCGTAGACAGATATTCACGACCAAAGTCCGCTCGAGTCGATTAATCCAAGTTCGGATGATGGCGCACCGGCTGTAATATTCAGCCTCGATCATGCGATGAAGAATTATGCGAACGTGCGAATGAATGCACATCCCACGTAGGCAAAGTGATTTATCCGTAGTATGAAAAATATACACGTGAATAAAAAAATTCGATTAGCCAGAGGTATATCGGATATCGGAATCCTCGCATCATTTCACCACATCTTCATACGTAACATGCATGTCATATATAAACATAGAAAGTTACAAGAAGAGCGTATTCTCGTATCGTTCGATAGCAAAGGATGATAACCTCTTACGTCAGATCCTTTGGTATATATATATATATATATATATATATATTTTTTTTTTATTTCACTGCTAGTAGCTAATTATATACTGACAATATTGATCAAGTAGCGATTAACAATGCTTGGTTTCGTTGTAAGTTACATACGCCGATTAAAGCACTTAAAATGAATGAAATATGTTAAAGAATATTTTTAGAATTTATTGCGCGTTTTTATAATAAAAACAATATGATACGCGTCAGTTTCGTGTAATGTTCCTTTATAATTGGTGGTGTACAAAGAATTATTTATCAATTATTTATCAAGACAGAGATATTATAATAAATTTTCTTCATAAATTGTGATACGCAAGGTGACACTTGTATGTGGTGCCATAGGTTGGCTTAAAAAGATCAGATAAAAACTGGAAATTGTAAATGTAAAGTCACATAATTAACTTTTTGATGGTATGCATCGCGATGATAGGGCAATACTCGAGTATTCAGGATACGCGCACTGGGTTCATCGAAGGACCCTCGATCCTTTGACTGCTCGTATGTAGGCACGAGTACGAGCAGAAGCGCGAAAAGGATGCAAAGGCTTCTTCTATTACCGCTCCTCAGCGTTGTCGCTGTCGCTGCCGACGCTGATGCTTCTACTAGCTCTTCAGCCGTCTCGGTGAGAGGGATCTCTCTCTCGGTAGTCGGTGCACAAAGCTTATTATGCCGGCTTGGCTCTCTTCGTCCAAGGAGTTCCGGGAGCGTGCTCGCTCTGCCATGGTACAAGTTAAGTTGATGGCACTCGACGAACATCCTTCCTGTCTACATCCCTGAATCGGCGGAATGCCTTTGCCCTGCGCGTATCTAACGCGTTTCCTCTCTCCTTCCGCCCTCCGTCTCTCGACAATATGTAATATATTATATCAAATATCGAAATCTCAAAGTTATAAATTATGCGAATAGTATATATGCGGTGTTCCACCAATAATCTTTAAGTTTTAAAAATTTGAATTTAAATACGTAGAAACCGTGAAAATATGTCGAAAATCCGCTCAGATACGTCGATGTTGTACCGCGAAGCTCCGCGACTCAACTGATCGCCGTCTACCTCGAAAAGCCTTATATAGGCTTCCCCGAATTTTGTGGTCCACTTAACTAGAAAACCTGGTGCTTATCCGACTCCGGAGCCGCTGCAAAATTACACGCTTCGGCTTATCAAGCCGTGAAACCGGTATTAAGCGTCAGACGAACGAACGCGCGGGAGCCGCTGCACGCGCGCGAGAGGAACCTTCGCCTGCCTTCGCCAAAGAGCGGACCCAGAATGCACCAGTAAGCTCGTTTCCTGGGGTCCCTGTGTGTAACTGTGTACAAGCGTTTCGTTCACCTGACCGATCACCCAGACGATAGATGGCCGATCAGAACATCCCGAACGACTTGCAAACGTCGGAGAGAATCTCGTTCAATTTTTTTCAAACAAACTTCTGACAGTGACACGTTGTTACACGCGTTCATTACATATTGTATACGAGAAAGAAGGAGAGAGATAGTATATAAATGTAAAACATTGAAAAATGCCGATAAAAAAGTTTAAGTGGAAGTTTGACTACCAGGAACGAGAAAAGCCATTGTGGGAAAATATCATTAGTTTTTTATAACGCAGTTATGAATATTCCTTTAGTACGCGTTTTATTATTAAAATAGGGATGTACAGATAATGATTCTAGAACTATACGCCCGACGCTCATTTAGTATATTAAAATGTGCATTTACGGTGTAAAATGTAACAATGTAATAAATCGTGTAACCTTGTTGATACTCTCGCTTAATCAATCGCCGTAACATGATATTATATAAAATGACGCCAGTGGACAATTCTATTAATTATTTAACCCGTATTTCATCAATCTCTCGAGTACTTGCCGCCCGAGTGCTTTTGAATCAGCTGTTTTATGTCATATTGTAAAACGCCGTTAAATTGCGCGGCGTAATTGTACTCGGTAGATTAAATCAAACATTCCTCATTGATTCTAGACGAAATTGAAATCAAAATCCTATTAGGAATATGCGAGTAATTATGTCGTTATTCTCATGCAATTCTGTTTACTATTCTGACGCTTCCAAATTGCTCTTTTATTGCTATCATTTGGCGTCACCGTGATTTTGCAGTTATTGATAGAGAAATTGCCATTATGCTGTATCGTTCCAATATGCGATCTTTTTATCAAAATTGATTAATCAACTGCTACAGTAGAGTATCAAATATGATTAAAATAATAATAAATAGGAATATATAAATCATCGAAAAAGAATACATGTATAAATAACATTTATTCTAAAAATCAATTATTCATAAAATAACTCACAGATATAAAAATTATTTTCTAAATGTTCTTTTAATAATATAATAACGTCGTTATAAATTACAGCCGTTATAAATTAATTGCTTTCTTTCTTCGTTGAGGAAACAAAGGCTGCAACTTCACGGCTTCGAAACAAAAGATAATGGAGAAAGGAAAAGGAGATGAGAAAGAAAACGATGTCGAGGGAAAAAGGACAGTGATAGCAATAAGGCGGATGAGAAACCTGGATACAGAAACAGATGCTTGCATTCCTGTTGCCTGACTTCACTCCCTTCAAACTAACCCCTGCAATGACTGACTGCAGAGGCATGGGCTAGGTTCTCTCTTCGCGAAAGGTTTTTTTTTTGCGTCTAATCTCTGACAGTTTGTAATTGAAACTCACGTCAAAATGTGAACGAAGAGAACTCATTTCCAGAGAGCATTTAATAAGGAAGAACTTTAAAAAACTGATTGTTAAACTACAGAGCTATAAAATTCATAAATTTTTTTTTCCTAAAAAAAAATTTACAAATCAACAATCGATGCAGATGTTTATTATACCAAAATTGTTTTATACAAAAATTTGCGTTTACAAATCCTTTTTATAACAATGAATGTGAGAGAAATGTGTGAATTGGATGCGCTTGCCACAAAATATCCGATGAGAAATTAATGATATTTCTACGCTGCCAAAGCTTTCAATGATAGCGATAATGACATAATTTTACCGTCGGTGTGACGTCGCGCTTCTTCCGCCCTTTTGGCGTTGTATTGTTCCGCGCCCAGCCTGCGAAATGACATACGATGTTCACGCATGCGTCAAAAATGGGGAGCAGAGAGATATGCGCGAACGATGTAACCAGGGAACGTGCGAAATGACGGCTGCGGGTTTCCGCAGAAACAATTTGGCGCCTAAGAAGAAATCCATGCTATCGTTTTAACGGGGAACTTCGCTTTTAAGCTCATCTCGGTATCAATCTCTTTCAGGATATATATGGTACAATTTTCCCTTAAAATTATTTTAAAATATATATTAATTTTGGAATGTAAAGTAATCAACATGCAAGGAAAATATCTTTATCTTTATTAATTTTATTTAAAACATCCAATCAAAAGAGAGATAAAGAAATTAATTTTTTTGAGATAGTTTTTTTGAGTTTTAATTATATATGTTTTTATTCACATCAAATTGAAGATTCAAAGAACCATGATTTTTATAAGCCTTTTTTTACAAAACGAAAAGCGTTTCTCAGTTGATTGGTGCCATGAAGACCGACGTGAGAATCAACTATACGTCCACGACGGCATCGATTTCAACTTCGATGAACAATGCACGTGGCTACGAGTGCCCAGAAACGAGAGAAAAGCCCCTCACTCTCTCGCCGAAACTTCGTTCCACCCCCATCGCTACCCCTGGCCGTCGTCGTCGTGTTCCCTCCGTGCATCCTACGGCGGTTGTGCGCGACGTCGGGTAAGTCAAGCGTTCCGCACACAATGGAAGCGGCTTAAACGGCAGTAATTATATTTGCGGGCGAGTGTCGGCTGGATAGATACTCGTAGTCACGAGTCGACAATGAAAAGACGGCCGGAAAATTTACCGTTGACAACACTACGACACCGCCCTGCAAGTGCATCGAGTGCATTCGGTATCTCACAAAAATTGCAAAATGTCATCTTGGTATTTTCTCAGAAATACCGTATTTTCTAAATATCCTGTCCAAACAGCGCAACGTTTGACGCGGTACACGCTGCATCTACAACACGGACATTGGGTGTGCGATGGGGTAAGCGAGAGTGTGGCTCACCCCCGCCTCGTTTATTAATGGCAATACAAATCTCGAGAGTCATCGAGCGCTCTTCAATCTGAATGCCTTCTGCTCGTGACGTCACGCGAAACCGCGCGATTACTTTACCGTTCTTCCGACGCTTCTCTCTCGCTCTCTTTCTCTCTTTCTGATCTCATTCTCATTTCACGTTGTCAAGCGTTTCCTTCGTCCCCTCCGTTGAGTTTGTTGTGTTTTTATTCCCGATGAATGACTCAATCGGCTCGACTTTGAGACCGCGTAGCATAAGTGCGCGTAAAGTCCGCGCGTGCCCCCAATGGAAGAGCACTCGAGAGCACGTATCATCCAGAGGTCTACGCACAAATCCGGTCTTGCCAGCGCAAGTCGGATAGAAAGGAACAAGCGAGAAAGAAAGAGAGAGAGAGAGAGAGAAAGAGACGAGAAACCTTCAATTAACTTCCCTGATTACGTTGTGCCCACATGTGGTGGCACTCTTGAAGTCCGCGTCGCGTGCGCCCAGCCGCGCTCTCCTCGCGCGCGCTACGGCTCTTAAATTATTTAATTGCACCACGCATTACTTCCCCGCTACAGCATGGCTCTCGCACTTTCTTTGTGCTCGCTGAGCACGGTGCTCAAACGGGCTTAACTGTCTGGACTTTAGATGAATAAGTAATAGAAATAAATTAACGACAATGTCGATCGATACTACGATACGGAAAAATTGGTAGGTTTTTTATACTGTGCGTAAATAGAGATTTGTGTAGATGTTGTAATATTGAATAATCTTGTTGAAAGAGCTGTTTTCAGTTTTAGTCACGAATTTCCGGAAGCGCTCTCTCATTCAAGCCTTGAATTTTTACGTAGGACATAATTATTTTCTGTCGTTGCCTCTATTAAATTGTAGATTCGATTTAAAAAAAATCCTTTCACACACGTTTCAAAAATAAGTAATTTTTTTAGCAGTATTACATTTAGTAGTTTCCTCTCTTTCTCTCTTTCTCTCTATCTCTCTGAAAACCTATTACATTAATACAGTAAACTAGATAGAAATCTTTTTAAAAACACTATATTGAAAAACACTATATAAATTTACGAAGGATAATACTGTTTTGGAAATTTTTTAACGCAAAAAATCGAAGAAGTGTCGAGATGCAAGAAGATAATAAGAAAGTGTACCGCAAATAACCGGTAGTGCGCTATTATTTACTTCCACTAGAATCACACTGCAATCATACATTATTAAAGACACATGTTATCATTAAAGCACGAGCTGTTTTCCTCTTTCGACTAGTCGCATTATTTAACACACCGGAAGCGACGATGAGGAAGGACGACGTCGGCGATGTAAGCGTCGGCCTTTAGTGAGCGGGAACATCGGCTCTCTCTATTACCGTGAATCGAATGATAATGAGATTGTTTGACGGCGTCGGGTACCCGTCTCGCCGGGCCTTCTCTCTCTTCGGTCATCGCCGGGGGCTACTATTCTCGAACTATTCGGTGCGCGTAGTATACACACCTACAGCTACGCTCTCCACGTGAACGTATGCATGTGGGCACACACGAACGCGCACTCGAAACCACGAACTATAATGCAAGCGCCAGCGGTGCAGCGGGCGTCAGTAACGAGATGCAGGAAGTGCGGGCGAGGGTGGTCCACCGATGCGTTGTATGATTGAGAGAGAGCATGATGAAAGTGGAATAGGACAGTGGAATGCAGAGAGGGAGAGGGAGGGAGAGAGAGAGAGAGAGAGAGAGAGAGAGAGAGAGAGAGAGCAGGCAAAGAGAGAGAATGAGGAAAAAGGGAGCGTAAGAGAGAAAATTAGAGTATAGGAAGAAAAGAGAATAAAAGCGAAGAGGATAAAAAGATGAAATCGAGAATCGAGAGAGTAACGAAAGAGAGAAATAGAGAGAGACAAAAGAGAGGGAGAGAGAGATACAAGAGAGGACAGTACAGGTTGGCTGATACAGCTTCGGCATCCACCCTCTTCCCCGAGGGCATGAGACCGAAGGGTGAGGTCGAGGGCCGAGAGCACTGATATCCGCCCAAATGACTGCCACGTAATCACCGGCTAATTATCCGATAGATACCCGGGAGCTTCCTCTCTGTCTCGCTTTCTCTCTGTCTCTTCTCCTCTCACTATCGGTCTCTTCATCGCTGCTCGGTATCGGCTACAGCCGTTGCGACACAGCGTGGTGAATTGCCAAAGGGAGGATGAAACGAGGAGCGAAACGGAGAGGAATACTGCCAATATGGCGTATGTAGACAGCCGGTCCATACGAAAGCGTAGTTTCTGCATCCAGTCTAATAGCAAATGCCAATATCGATGACGATGATGATTGTTTTAACGTACGATAGATATTTATAGCTAAGATAGTTAAGAAAAAATATTTATCATCTTCTTCTATTTGTAACTACGCACAAATAATACATAAAAATATTCTGTATTAAAAATAATTTAATTATTTTGCGCTTTTTATATATTGAAATATTTTTGTAAAATAACGATTTAAAACGTGAACCTAGGAAACAATACTAGTAAGTAATTAAGCTGACACTGTTTTAGAAATTAATTTTAACGATCGTAATCACATTCGTAAAGCGTTATTAGGACATTTGCAACACATTTTCATGTCGTTGAGTAATCGCTTGCCTATATTGCTTCATTAATGGAAACAAGGTCAGCAACCACTCTCTGGGGACCTCTGTGACGGACAGCTAATACGTGCAAACTAAATAGCAGCGATGCTAAACCCACCACGGAACATTATATATACCGCGATGTTTATATCAAACATCGATGTTACAATTAATTTGCATAATATACAATTCCGTATAATTTTACTAAAACTGTACGATACAATAGCTTATCAGTTTTCTCATCAAGACATTTTGGCAGGTTATTTTTAATTCGATACGTACATTTTTTTAGTCCCCGCTTTATTTTTTCATCAAAATAAAAATAATGTTAAATTTAATAAAATGTCGCTTAAGGTCTAAATATTGCAGAGATTCCCTTCTTCGCGATTCTAAGCAGATTAGATAAAAGAGGTAGTGCGCGGAAGCGAGCGTCGCACAAGAGAAATAAAGTGTTCGCTATAATTTCATTTTAGTAATGAAATATCGACGATAAAGAATTCAGCTATTTTCCATCGTGAAATCCAATTACTTACTCCGGAGGCGCGCCTTAAGCCCGTCGTCCAGGTCGCGGGTCACCGTTATCCCGGAAGATTTACTTTCATCGGAAGCATCGGCGCGGAAGACCGATCGGGCTCGCCGTGCACGCTCGATTCGAACGCGGTCGAAAGTCGGGCGCAGTCCGACGCGTTCTTTCGATTCCGATGCGCTCGGCATGCGGAATAATTAGTCAACGGTATGTATGTACCGTGTGTGTGTGTGTGTACACACATCCGCGGCAGTCGTCGTCGTGTGTGCGTTGCGTGCCCCGGGTGTGTGCACCGTGCCCCGGGTGTGTGCACAACCGTGCCGCATCTCTTAGATAACATCTAGATCCCGGCCGTCCTAAGCCTGACTGACAGTTTCTGTGCAGGCGTCTGTCCCCGAGTGTCCTCGTCGTCGAGGACCACTCTTTGCCGATCCCGTAGATCCCGACGGATGTTTTCTCGCTGAACGCTCTCCCCTGCATTTCGACAATCTCGTTCGGGTAAGGTCATCTTCTTCCCCCGTCCTCCTCTCCACCGTTCCTTTTACGTGTGCACGATGAAAAACATAATTCGATCTTTTTTCGGCCACGTGGCGGTGTGACACAATGCCGATTCATCGCGGCAATACGTAACAAATCTGGCCACGCACCGTTTGTCTCGAAGTTTGTACAAGCATTCGTCACGCTTCGGCGGGAAATACGCGCTATTACTATTAAAAGAACACAGGAAGTTGCTCTGGTAATTACTCTTTTTATCGTTTTTAGGTAATGATGTGATAATTCTTTAACCATTGGATAACATGCAACGGCAATGATATTGTTAAAATCAATTCATTCGGGTACTTTATAAAACAGCAATTTGGAAATCAAATGTAGAATCTAATAGAGTTAACCGTAGGAACGACGCATCCTATACAAATATTGTCACAGAGACCGAGGGTATTGCCTCCGGAAACTCGTCACTAAAATAGGGATTTATATAAAATAACTTTTGATGAGATTTTTTTAACGTTACAACAGCATTATTGCAGACTTCCGTCTTATTTGATACAATTGGAAAACGCATCTGCTTTTTTTACTTCCTATTAAATATACTTGTTCAATATATGTTACCAATTTATTGTCAATTATAGCAGACAAACGTAAATTTAATTACATGTGATAAAATATCTTTACAAACACTTAAATGCTAGACTAATTAATTAATTAATTAAAAGAGATACTATAAATGATCATTTTCGATTTTGATGCAAATTTTTGAATGGTTCACGTATTATCGTACGCATTTTTTCCCATCCTTATCGGCGAATAGCTGTTCCGTCGGCGGGCAAAATAAACGATGAAGAAGAAAGTAAAAGATCGAGTGCGCGCGGACCGATCGGCCGGACGGTCCGATAGGAAAAATACGGTCGCTCGTTCGAGTGAAGTATTTCAATGAATATGAAAGTGACGGGCGCGTAATCCGGGGCAAATTTATCTGACCTCCTGAATATATCTCCCTCACGTTGATCTGGGACCAGCGCAGTGAGATGGGGCAGGCGGACAGTGGGGCCCGAGCCCCTCTCGCAGCAGATAACGTATCGTGGCTCGCGCCATCGTCGAGGACCCCCATCCGTTTTATCCACCGACGCTGCGTATATTACGCCTTGCTGCGGATCCGTAAGGATTGACATATAACTGATACCCGATGACCTTTTTACGCTCCATCGAGGCAAGCGGGTCGGGCAAGGCCGCGACGGGCGCGTTAATTAATTTGCACAGCCCATGCTCTCGTCTCGTCTGGCTCTCCGCTCCGCACTCCGCTTGTCTTCCGGAAAACTTTCGGGGCAGTGGCTCGTGTGACACGCTCGTAAGCGCCGACATTTTTTCGCGTTAGCCAAGCAAATATATCCGACAACTCTTGAAGCTTATCGCGCAGAAAAAATAAATGTATTACCATTGATACTGATGTGCTGTAATTATCGGACATCTTATTTTGATCATCGGGATTGATTGTGTCGATACGCGCAGTTTCTAATGCTATTAATAAATTTTTTTTTTATTTGATAAAGTGACTAGGATTATTTATACTTTTCTCAAAGTGATGCGCGATATAATACAATTTTTTTAAAGAATTTTTGAAAGAGATTTTTAAAGGAAAACATACACGTGTATGATTTTAACGATTATTTTTAACAGTTAAAGTTTCTAATTGATGATGAAAGATGTTCAATGCCTTTATGGTTGAGAGGTAAAATGATCGATGGAACAGCAAGGCGATGACATTTTCTCGAGTAAATTGGATCGCTCTCGAGAAAGCAGAAACAAGAATATGGGATCAAAAAAGGGGGAGAATCACGATTTGTCGAAAGAATAGGCCTGTCGACGGAGCGGAGCACGATCTCGTCATCGAAATCGACGATTTGCTCTTGCCAGGCACGTCGTTCTTCGCGGATGCAGGATTTTCGGGA
Organism: Pogonomyrmex barbatus; assembly: GCF_055798465.1. Lineage (NCBI taxonomy): Eukaryota > Metazoa > Arthropoda > Insecta > Hymenoptera > Formicidae > Pogonomyrmex > Pogonomyrmex barbatus. The sequence continues at coordinate 4,906,983 of NW_028297099.1, read as the reverse complement.
TTCCCTCGACCGAGTTGCGCATCGAAGCCGTCACGCGCTTGTTTGCACGCACCTGCGTATACATATAACAACGTCACGCACACTCCGCGTGTTCGTTTATTTCTTTTGTTCCGCCCCGTAGCCAGGGGTGCTTGCTCGAGAGTGAGGGGGTGGTTTCGACCGGAGAGAGACGTGTCGGAACGTGGTGATAAGCGGGACGAAAGTCAAGGATGTGAAACGTGCGCTATAATATCGCAGGAGCTCGTTACGAAAACGATTTGTCAAACCGAAATCCCGCAAATTATATCTTCATGCGCCCTTATTTCGACTATGCGAATTTCTCTTTTCTATATATTTCGCAATAATGACATGAAAATATTCTCGAAGGAATATTCGGAATATTTTTTTCTCTTTTTCTCTTTCTCTCTTTCAAATATTTTTCTTCTTTTTATATATTACTGCATACTAAATATTCCTAGAATTTTATCTAAACGGAATTCTTATCAAATTTATATAGAATTTTCTAAAACTTTTACGTTATAATTATACGTGTTTCATTGCTTCAGCAAAAACATTTTAAAATTTAAAATAATATTTCTGAAGTTCAGTTTGGCCCAAGAAAATCTTGGAGTTTTGTTTTTACTCCGTGGCTTGTAATTGCATTCCCGCTGAAAGCCATAGGAAGTTCCGCTGTCTCAGGTGTCAAGACTTGTACGGACTAACTTTCTAGAGACGTAGCTGGCTTGCCAATTGATTCTCAGCACTTTCTCGACAAATTTTAACGACGAAACTTCCGGGCTTCCTATTATTTTGCTGCGTTTCACCGGTACGATTTTAGGTTTGTTTGGAAAGATAATAGGCAAGCCTGTCCGCCGCCATGGCAAAAGAGGCCCGCATCGTATAACAATTTACTGGCTAATCGAAAAACTTTGTTAAGACTGTGGAACTTGGTTAATTAGCATCTTTACCGAACTGCCTGCTTACCTTGCGGACCGATTCCGTCGGTCGGAAGAGGAAGGAAGAAATTATACAAAGTACAAGCTGCATTATCGATTCGGAAACTAACAATGCCAATTTCAGCTTTGGAAGAAGTTGGGATCGCTTGTAATGCGACTATATTCTCCAGAGAACAAGCGTCATCCTATGTTCGTTGGTAAGAAATTTCCTTAATACGTGACAATAAATTTAGCGAAAGACAATAGAATAGTTGAGTAGATCAAGTAGATTAAATTAATCGAATTAATCAGATTTAAAATAAGTCGGTTCGAATTGGGAGAAAAGCTGGTCCAGGCTCGAATAAACACACAATAAGTCCCGCAAAGTATCTGTTTTATTTTCTTCAAGGCGTTATAGATATTCAGGGAATAATCTCTGTCTCATATATATATATCATTCTAGTAAACATGAACAATAATAAATATAATGTATACAAGAACATAAGGAGGAAGGGAAGTTTGCGTCTAATCAGGCTGCTCGGTATAAAATAGCGCATTTATTATATGGCATCCTCGGCAACAGCTCCATACGGATTTGTTCCTTTTGATTTTAGAAGACACCGACCGTATCGCATGTCTTTCTCTCTCTTTCTCTCTCTCTCTCTCTCTCCCTCTCTTTCGCTCTCACTCTCGCTCTCTCTTTCTCTATATATTTGAGTATGTACTTACATTCGACCGCACAAGTCCTATGTCCTTGACTCGTCGCCGACTCGTCGGACTTCTCGAGTGTGCGCGCGCGCGCGAGATCGTAAAGTGTAACATAAATATTCATAGCGCGAAGTTTTCCCGACGAATATCCTATTCACCCTCGTCCGCCGCCGGTGTCTGAGAGTCTGCGACTTCGTCGAGTCGACGTCAAGGAGGACCGACATTACCGGCGTCGCATATCGCACGGTTCTACGATTAGCGAGTACAATCTCCTCTTTATTGTTCCACCGCGAATCTTCAGAATACGCAATGATCAAGCCACTATTCCCTGCCACATCGAATCGTAAATATTCCGAGATCGATCATTGTAAGCGCTTTGAGACATCTATTACGAAGGAGAAGGTAGGAATATGATATATAATTGTCATTTGATCTATGATATTAGATAGTTTAAAATTAGAAACATTTTAACTATGCGCTTTTCCGTGAGACAAAAATTGTATACAAATATATAATTAATATATATATACAATAAATATATAAATAATATACAATTTAACAGATAGAGTTAAAATTGTGTATTGCTTTGTGAATACATGCATACATAAAGTAGAAATCATTTAATATCTCACATAAATTCTTATTTTATTATCACACATTCCCACCTTCCTTTATCAATTGTAGCGTACCGTGAAACCACGATAGTGATGTTTCTCGTGGTAAGAAATAATATAGAATTTTACTCTATTTCCAAATGATAACGAATTTATATCCATTAAAAGGCGAGAAAAATCTATCGCCGTTACACGAAGGATCGACCGCTTTAGCGATAAAATGACGTAAATGCAATTAAGCGATGATTATAATCACATCGCTCTTTTTTGTAAAAGTGTTTAGCGCAAACTCATGCTCGCGTTATTGCCAAAATCTTGATTCGCAAATGATGATTACGCTATAACCACACATGCTGCCGAGTGCTATTGCGTAACGATAAACGGATGACTTGTGGAAAACTTATTGTTTCCTTCAACGACGCGCAGCGTGGCGAATGAAACGAAAGTAATTTTCGCCGCTTCTACTTCTAATAGATATATCCGACATATCCGTATATCTATCGACTATAATCTACCAGCCCTTTCGCACAAGCATTACGACTACTCGTGAGGTTCGACGAACATTCCGTATACACACATGTTGACAGATTGCGCACTACAATGCGGATTGTTCCCATAAAAATGATTTGATCAGGATAATTGAGCTAAAAGAACTGGGATTTAAAATTGGTTCTGCGTTCTCTTTTTGATTTTGTGCCCGAAGAGAGAGAAATCGTTTAAATTTCGTTTAACTTGAACTAATATTTATGGGAATCGCTGTGCGTGAGACAGAAAAAGCAGCGTTATATCCAATTTTTTTTCGAATGCCTCATTCGCGCAACATTCGATCGAAAAGCGTGACCATTCAATACCAGATTCGTCTACTCTTCCGTTTCAACGGACGCGACATTTCGCGCCATGACATTTCGACTTTTAAATCGCTTCTGGTTCACTTATTTTACATTTATTCTCGCTATATACACTTCTACATATGTGTGAAGATCTTCTATATTTTGTCTCTCTGGCCCAATTATTCATCCGCTTTCGAGAAGTTCAATTTGTTTTGTCTCTGTCATTTCTTTGATTCGATTTTGGGCACACTTAGAAGACTTTAATGCAATTCTGGGCATACTAGAAGATACAAGCCGCCGCAATATTCTTAATTTTTTTAACAAGAAATTCTATCGAAGATCAGAAATTTACAGTGTATAGCTTAGCACTACAATAGAGAATGGTGCTAATTTGAAAGTAGCTTCAACGTGTATATGTGCAACGATTTAAGTGATTACAAATAAGTAGATCTCGTATCTTTCTCTCAAACGACAAATATATATTTTTTTAATAAATATTAGTTCAAAGATAGTACGATACGTTATAGTGGACTAAATTATTATTGCACAGAAACGTAATTATTAAATCTGATATTGATTAGTAAATATAATCGTTTATTTCGGCAGTGAAAATTATATAACTTGGCACCTCGTTATCAATCTCGTTGCAAAAATATTTGATACGCAATAATTGCATTCGAGATGAATCTGCGCGAATGTTCTTCTCGAGTCTTCGATTTTATCGACGAATTTGAAATTGTAAATCTACGTATGAGTAATCACGATCTGAATTATAGAATCGACGAAAATAGTTGCGAGATACCTAATCAACTAACGAACAGTAATACGTTACATTAATGAATACGATTTCTTAAAAGCGCTAAATTCTCCGCCTTTCAATCTATATTTTATACATTTTTAAAGTCTAGAAGATCGATATATTGCTGGGATTGCTGGATGGAGTGAAGCAAAACCGATGAAATCGTGGTTTTTCGAAGTGTCGACGATATCAGGGATTACGTGAAAATATAAACTCACCCAAATATTATATCCGGTTTCAATCACCCATCGGAATTCGAGGCGCTCGATAAGGAGCGTCAAACACGGAGTATATATGTTTGCAACCTAAGCTAGTTAATAATTAACTGCGTACCCACCCGTGATAACGTGCTGTCGACTGTGCGGGTACGAATTGTGTGGCTTCCAGCTACTCATTACACACGGGCGGGGAACGGCCAAAAGAATGTTAGCGTTCGTTCGCATGTAAAAACATCTATTTGTCTCGAGGAGTGTCACTCTTTTCGCCGAGCTGCATCTTTGTGTGCGCACATTATCCCATACATTCATCTCGCTTCACGAGCCCTCACTGGCGCAGGTACGCGGATTAATACCGAGAATATCATTTTTCGGAATTAATAACTTTCCGGGACTAGAGGATCGACTCGTATAGAGAGTCGTATATTAAAAAGTACGGAAGTTCGTGCTCCGAAATATTAACTCCCGGCTTTAATATCCCTGCTTGCGCGAAAATCAGGAACAGTTGCATTTCACGTGTAACGATCCGCGAAATGCATCCAACTACGGTCTTAAAAGCGTATGAATTCGCGCTCGCGGCCGGAACGAAGGTAATATCGACAACTGTACACAGATTTTTTTTTTTTATTTACCACACAAAGAACTGCGGATACGCTACCACCGGAATCAGTTTACAGCGATTCGCATTTACGCATGTAATTAAATCGCTATTGTCGAAACTGTATTGTATAATCCGCGTTTTTAGACTAATCGACCTTATTACATAAAATAACAATGTTATAACAAAAACTCATGTCATTTATTGTCAGCGTTCAATGAATAATAACAAAAAATATACAGAACTAATAAGATGATAAATTATGATGTCATAATTCTAGAATGTCGTTCTTGCGATGTCATTTATACATATTATATTTAAAGCGCTATTCAAGAGAAAATACATTTTAGCGAATTGCACTGTTAACAGGACCTTTGTAAAGTTAACCGACGACGTGTCAAAATGCATTTGCTATGCAAATTTGATTGGAGTAAAGCAAACGAAACTCTCACATTTATAGGATTGACGTGCATGCGATAAATGCATTATGTAATTACACACAACACCACGTCCATACAAAATTAGTCAATGTGAGCTTGAAAAAAAAAAGTGGCTGCACTGTTATAATAATAATTCTAGCGTTAATTTCGCTAAAATCATGTGCAACATAATTTTATATAACTCATAAGAAATTTTATTTCTAACAACAAATTATATTAAAAGAACAATGCTTGTGATAATCATTAAATATATAAATCACAATGAGATAAGAAGATCACTCACAATCTCTTTGGTACATCAATAGAAGAAACTGATTCGCGGTGGTCCGTGTAATTCTTATATACAATATATATATGTACACATATTCAAAAATTGTATATAATATCGACGGCATAAATCTTATGCCATTATCGGTACCGACGGGCACAAGGTTAGACTCCACATCTTTGTGAAAAAGTGACGAAACGCTGTCTCTAATATCTCAACGGTAATCCATAACGAGCAAAAATGTTTTTGCTTGTTCTTGCTTGGTCCGAGAATTTTTTTTGTGCTATTTGTGTTTTATATTTTTTGAAAACCCATCGCAGTACCGAAAGTGATCAATATTGATCTCGATGTCTCGACGAGTTTGTCTTGCAGATAGACATACCATTATAATTACGTGTATATAAAAGAAAGGACAAAACGAGGAGTAAATCACCGTCTAAATGTACGCATATATATAATTTTTGCAATATCCAGGTATTAGGTAGCAATCTAATACACTTATTCTACTCTTATTAATATTTCTTTGATATATTGGCCGGATGATTCACTCCTCAGCACATAATTGGCGAAAAATGTCATATATCAGTCGTATAAGAGAGTATATAAGTATTATATCCAAAAATTGGAAAGAGAAGTTATTGTTCTCTACTTCCTGCGACGTATTTTCCCGAAAGACAAACGGCGAGATTGAGTCGAGAAGGTACACGATGGGCTCGCGCGTTGGCACTATTTTCAATTATTTGCGCGTTTCCGTTGCGCGAGTTCGCAGGCGAACAAATCGATGGAATCTGCTCGCTGCTGCGGAAAAACTATCGCGCAGTTATCAGTGACGGAAAACTATTATCTTCTACATGCTACGTACCTACTTCTCTTCCTCGTTTCTCTATACGATATACCGTTAAGTGGTATCTGTCAACACATCGATAGAACATGCTCCCTACCGACTACTACTCACTAGACATAGCTGCTAAACATGAATACATCAAATGCGTAGAATACTTAGTTACGTTTCGCGGTGAAGGAAATTCCGCCGTCGATGTCCATGACTCTGTTCTATAGATATCTTATAATATCGTTAATGCAATAATGAATTACATTGTAAATGTGATAAATACAAAGTGTGCGTACAACTATTGAGGTGGTAATGATGGTGTATCGTTTTGGCAGTTTGTTCGTTTTTTTCTTCCCTCGTGATGGCTCTCAGAAGGATAATTTTCTGTCTTTTTTCATATAACATTTTTTATATATAAATGTTAATGTGTATGTGTGTGTATGTATATGTGCGTGTAATGTGTGTGTGTGTGTGTGTGTGTGTGTGTGTGTGTGTGTGTGTGTGTGTGTGTGTATTTCTTTGGTCTAGAGAGAAACGAACATTCAAAGAGGACCTGTCTAAGTCTACACAAGTCTCGTTTCGCTGTAGATTCTTTTTTTTTAAACGTCGTCGATTGCGCGAGATAGATATATATCATTAAACAAGTAGTTTTGCAAGATAACTACTCAGGTCCTTAGGCCCGCACGTAACAAAATTGGAATAATATCCACGTTACGCATGTTGTCAATATAATGCCATGATGTTTACGTGAACCGACGATCTTCATTAATTAGTTTCGATTCTTTCTATAGATCATATTTCTAGTTACATCGTAGAGAGAGAAAAGAAGTCACTTAACCACGTTTTTTTCTTAATTAGAGATGATGTGTAATGGATACTCTGAATTGTGATCAATCGTGACACATTTAAAATGACATATTTTTTTATAATTCCTGCTTCTCAACGGATAGCATTCAAGTATCAAATAGAGTTCGTTAGATATTCGATGCCACGTTTGCATATATTTTCTGTCGCGAGGTTCGTCGGGTAAATATATTAAAATTTTTTTTTCTTTTGATTTAGTTTTTTCTTCTATATTAAACATTACACTAAAATATCGCGAATTGTAAACGAGATAAGGAGTCTCAGTCTTGAAGAATAAAACGTCGAGGAAACGGTGGCAACTCGAAATCGGAACTTGGGATCGGGGAAATCACGAGGAGAGCACGGGGAGAGAGGAACACGGAACGGATTCGTTGGTCACCGTTAACATTTATGAGGGATCGATATTGAGCATTGGTGCGCTTATTTAGCGCGTCGCATCTTTCCTTTCGCGTCCTTTCCTTTCCCGTGATCCGATGGCGAATGTCAACGCGTTCTCTATGCCACGAATAGCATTTTCAAGCAAATAAACGACCGACTCATATATATATATATATATATATATATATATATATATATATATCAGACGAAAATCAGATACGAACCGCCGAGCCTATCCGCGACAGATTAAAGCTGCACATTGAGAATTGTACATCCAACATTATAGCGATTTTACGCTAAATAATATAGTGGTGAGCGTATTTATGCTCACTCTCGTTATTGTTAATGGCGTAATAATACTGCTTATTTTAACGACGCGTTCTAAGGAAGAAGATCTTTAATGTCTTTCATTGTTCGCTGGAAGTACGTGTGACGAACGATCGATTAGTTGCCTCAATAAGTCAGCTCGATAAATCAGCTTGGCCAATGCACACCTTACATAGTATTCAAGATCAAGATCACAGCGTCGTCGTTATAAAATCAGTCACATATCAATCTAAAGATGCAAGATGTGGCGAGAAAATGCTACTTACCTACGTCGTTCTCGAGGCCATATTCTTCATTCGGCTGAATATCTTGTCTTTCGAGAAAAATATGTATATGCGTGCGTTTCCGTCAAAAATACATACTCACTGACAAAATGACCAAATTCAGTCGCATAAAAAGAGATAAGAAAAAACATTAATTCCTTCTTACGCGTCAAGGAACCATGTTAATTGTAATAATCGCTTAATCTCGATTAATATCCTTAATCGATCGAGAGAATATTGTTCGCATTTTTGCAGTCAGCATTAATTCAAGAATCTCGCAAAAGATACATATCTATATATGTATAATGCTCTGCTTTACAAGCAAACTTTGCGAGCATTGTCGTTCCCAAATATTGTCATTCCCATTTTATTGTAAATGCCATTAAATATGTTTCTAAGTCGAAAAATTGGAAAATCTTACGGCAATATTTATGACACTTTTATGGTTTTAGGAGATCCGTCATATTCATGTTGACGCAAAAGCGACACATTCCTGTCAAGTCGAACGCTACGCAATTATGTAGAACGATATCATGCATTTTAACTTCGAAATACAGCTTACAGCTCCTCGGAAAGCGCAATGGGAGCTCTGGAGCCGGGCTTCATGTCTTTCACCCCGATACCGATGTCATCCACCGGCGCCGGTGCTAACTTCAATTGATTACCGTTTACCTTGATGTCGTTGACGGAATGAGAACGGCCATGGGTGACCAAGGGCTTAGTGGTCTGATTAGTGGTGCTGTTCAAGTTAGAGCTGGTGATCGAGTTCGTGCTCGGGCTCGAGGCGGAATTCGAGCTGGGATTGCAGTTCGCAGTGGTCGTCGTCGAGCTGGAACTGGAGTTGGAGTTACTGTCCTGCGTCGGATTTGGATTAACGGTATGGAGATTCGGATTGGGTATGGACTTCGATCTCGATTTCATCTTGGGATTCGCGCACGATGTGGAATTGAGAGTCAACGCATGATCCGTGTCTCGACTTGTGGGATCGGATGCGGAATCGGGGGACACGGACATTTTGGCGGGCGTCGTTGACTTTGACGATCCAGCGAGCGTTGCTAGTTGATTGGCGGATTGGGATCGAACAGCGTGGCCACCGTGCTTGTCCCTCAATGCCATTTGATAAGCTACCTCGAAAGCCTGACCCAGAGTCAGAATGATCTCTGTCGCTTGATCCTGTAACGGAATGACGGAACTTCGTATGTCCGAGCGTTAAATGAAAACTTTAGAAAATCATAATTTGCGATACGCAAATAAATTTGAATAATTCTTCTCTCAATTCTCTACAAAAAATAAATATTTACCATTGTTGGCACGCAAAATACATGACAGAAATGCGTGCGACTGGCATGATCCTTGGTGATGTATGCGAAATGAGTAAGATCGTCCGCGTCTTGGCAAGCACAATGAATGTTACGGATCTCGTGCTCACAAATTGGTTCCTATCGTATTGATCATAAAGAACATATATTTCTAAATTTTTGTTTTATATGTAAGAAATGTTTTCTGTTAAAAAAAAGCCTTACGTTAGTTAACGTGTTGAGAAAACGAACGCCACGATAAGAGATCGCCAGCATAATGTCAGGGATGATTCTAGGTTCACGAAAGGTCTTCTTCAGCTTTTGTATCGACTTTTTTGTCGACTCGGTGCCGCGTAATTCCTTGACGACAGTGGAGCCCAAATACTACATTATTTAGAAACAAAAAGAACTTTTTCCTAAAGACCGACGATAAAAAAATTTAGACGAAGTTTTTAAATGTCTCATCATGGAATATCTATAAGTTCTGCAATTATCATTTAAGTACTCTGAATGCAATTCTGAATGTAAACGAATTCTCTTGAATTGGAATATTCCGAGAAATTAATAGACAGAGCAATTTTCTGCACGAAACCTATTATCGCATCCTATGAATTAAACGTAATCACAGTTTTGGCCTTGAAGTAATTTAACGAGAATGCCATAATTCACTCGTCATACGTAATTAACAGAACACGGTAAAGACAAGAACAGACAAAATTACAAATGGATAAAATTTGTATAAACTTTAATAACATTTATTTGCTTAAAATAACAATGAGAAGAGTAAAAAGTTTAACATCTTTTTAAGAAAACATCTTTCATGCGCAATTCATAATTTGACATATCAAGCTGTCATGGCAAAAGACGAAAAAGTATTATGGTTTTTCATATATAACAGTTGTACAAGAAAATTTGCAAGAAAATTAAAAGTTTAACAATCAATCAAATGATATCAGATGTGGTTGCTGTTCGTTACATTTAGAAAATAAACAAATAGTGAAGCATTTCTTTTTTGAAAATACAAAATAATAAAAAGCGAGACACTCACGTTAGCGACGTACGTGACGCAGCCAGTGACTAGAGTTTCCGGCTGATGCCTCCATTGCGTCTTGAGGGTGGAGGGCACTCCGAAGAGCAGCTCGGACGGAGCCCTGATCTCGAGCTGTTCCGGCGCCGAAATCGTCCCATTATGCGAACTGGGTCGCTGGGGTGGCTGAGGCGCCGGCCTGTTTTTGCGGTGCCTTAATGTGCCCATGGCCGCCGAATTCGTGCCACTGGTTATCGACGTGCCTCCGTTACCCTCCGTCGTTGCTTCGGGCAATTTTTCCCGTATCTCCTCCTTCAGCTGCTGTATGTTCGTCTTCTACGGAAATAACATCGCAACCAAATTTGAGAGCGATCCTTCGCATCGCCCAACGGATCATCCAATCCCGAATTTGTTCGGATACTGATGCATAATTCAGATTGTTCGTTGGAATATATAATCTTTTGTGTTTTAAGAACGAATCACGACACAAAACTTATATGTATGTATTTATATATAACAGATAATAAATTTTTATTTTTGTTTTTTAAAAATGCAGGTATCTATATTTTGACTAAATTTTTGTTATTGTCAAAAATATTTAAACTGTTTGAATTTACCATCTCTCGTGCAATCATTGCAAAAAAATTGTATATCAAAGCAGAGTTTTTACATTTTCTCTTACAGATAAATACCAATTTCCGTGCAATTCCGAATAGAGACTGCCATGTCTGCCCCGAGGTTGCAATTTCTCTGGCAGATATTTTTTCATAGCTTTATCACGACAAGAATCTGCTGGACCAACCGGCTTTAACGAAACGTTGTGTTCAATGTAAAAAAAAGAAAAAAATATTGCGCCGTCCGAATTTTTATATAGCGTATTACCAAGTCGAATTTGACCCGAGTTTACTTTGTGCAACGTGTAATTACCTTTGTACAAATACATTGCGTTGTAAATCGTTACACCAGAAAGAAACCTTTTACCGGCTATGGCAAAACGTGTATCATGTGTCGTCGATAGTGACGATATTTCAGCTATTGCAAACAAATTGGATTCGAGCTGGACGGGCGTGACACTCGAATTCGGATTACAATCCGAATCGTTCGCTCCATCTGGTCTCCGCATATAATTCCGGGTCTCGCTATTGCGATAAATTGCAGAAGACTCGAAAGGGAGGTGAAATGAAAGCGCGGGAGTGATAGAGAAAGAGGAGGAGAGAAAGAACACGTGAAATTCGAATGTTGGAGAGCGTATGGACTACAACGAAAATCCGCGAGCGTATCAGCGAGAGTGTCAGAGTCAAACTATGGTTCGTCGGGTTCGATAGCTGCAAAAAATCAAGGGAGGAAGGGATCCGGCTGAAAAGGCAGAAGAGACCAATTTGTCGGGATTATCGAGCGCGAGAATGATGCGAGCCGAACGAATCCGGTCGTCGGACACGTTTATGGGATTTAATGAGCTAATTAAGAGGACACGAGCAGGGAGATACGGGTGAGCAACGAGATGTACTTATCAACGCCTAACACGGCGAAGACATCCGAACAAAAAGCATCGAGAAGCGCTCGAACGATCATCTCGGAGAGAACACATGTATACGCATGCATCACAATACCGAGCTTCCAATTAGCCACGATATTTACATTATGACGCGATCGAGCGAAAGCGCATTGGGAGTGATCGAGCTTGCCACATCACCGCCTGCCCTCGACTGTTGCCGCACTACCCTCGCTAGCGAAGAAGCGCACTCTTGTCACCCTCGTTGAACGTATTATTTTCGTTCACCGGTCCTATCAATGTATCGATTCGCAAGACGAGAAATTTCGCTTGATTTAAGAGCGAAAGTTCATTCTTTATATTTTATGTAATTATTAATTGTTATTGTTATTTGTCGGTTTTTTTACTTAATAAGTATAATACCTAATTTTTTATAATTTTGTTTTATGCTGATTTATATTATTATCTCTATATAGAAGGTACACACGCAAAAGTGTCTTAAAAGAACACAGAATATTGAAGATTTTGTGGGAGATCATTTACAGCAAAATAGAAATTAATTTTAGAAGCAAACTATTAGAAGCAAATTAATCCAACGTTACTTACCAACGTGTTGAGATCCTTATTCAAATCTTCCAAATTCGCTCCCGTGCCGTTTCGAGTTTGTGCGCGTGCACTATTTGGACCACTCACGGACGCAAGGATGCGTTTGCGATGCGCCGGCTTGTGGATCTCCAAGACTGCTGCCAGCTCGACCTCCCAAATCCGTTTGACCCGATCCATGTCGGTATACAGATGCTTCCTGAATGTTTCTGCATAATTTTCCATGTGAATACTCTTTAGCCACTCCTCTACTGATTGACCGTGACTGCTATGCTTTTCCACTCGTTTGTTCAGTAAACTGACCGCGTCCATGATCACCGCACGTTCGTGATCGCTGGTGATCTTCATGTCGTACAAATCTGACTCGTCCAACACCCCGTTCTGCAACCGCGCGCAATTAAACGATTTTCCGCGTGTCTCGGAATCACTATCGCGATGCATAAAACGCATATGTACTCACTATAAACTCGAGATCATCGAAACCGTGCTTGATAAACTTAGACTCGTAATCTGCCAAACCCAAACTGGATAGCCACTGACCCACGGAAGTGGAAACGATAGGACTGCTAGTGTTTGAACTTAAACCTGAGATATGGGAAAGGAATGCATATTTTTCTACAGTTTTATCGTGATGAAAAATATTGCATCAACCGTGTGTATGTATGTGAGATACTTTAATATATGCGTACTTATAGAAAAACTGTATTTTAATTATCCAAAAAGTAGAATAAAATACTTTCAATATGCGAATACATTACACGTTATATTAATTGTATAAACTACTTATATGAATTGAATTTAGGATCGTAAAACCGCTCAAGAATATTTGTCTTATTCAGTAAAATCGAAAGCAAAACGTGCACAGCGATAAGATTTACCTAGCCTCGTTTGGAATTCTTTCTCGAGCTCGCTGACAAACACCGATTCTCGTACAATACCAGTTCCGAATGACGCCATGATCTCCGAGATCTTCGCCCATTCCTCCTGTTCGTCGAAAGGACTCATTATGCTGAGAGACTTCTCGTCTCTGTCGCGATCTCGATCGCCGGTAAGCCGAAAAGCGACCTCGCCGTCCTCCAGACGATCCCCATCCCCGTCGCCGCCGGTACCCATCCCGCATGCGGTCTGACCGTAGACGTTCCGCAGGCGGCGCAAAGTACGCGGTCGTTCAGCTGTGACGGAGCCCTTTAACAAACCTATCGGCACGCCAACAGATTACCACTTTGCAATCGCACTTTTTCCTCACGCTCTGATATCTCCCGTCTCCACACACACACACACACACACACACACACACACACGCGCGCGCGCGCGAATTTTTTTAGGATGCTTTTACATTATTTATTTAGAATTGTTTATTTAGAAGTTATTTAGAAAAAAACAAACTCAAAGAATCACTTTTTATAATTTGCTTAATTTCCATAATTATAGAATATTTTAACGTTCTCTCATCTGCCGAGGAACTTGTTAAAATATCTAAAAATATTTTAAAATCAGGATTTTATAGATTTTATAAAATTTTTGCAGAAAGGCAAATAAATCATATAATGTATCATATAATAAACATTCTATTACTATAGTTTTTATATTGAACTAAAATAGCATACTTTAAACGTTGTACCGAGTGATAATCATTCCATATTCTGTAATTTCGATAGCTTTCAGATCTCGCAGACATATCGATTATCAACATCTACCAAATCTTCATAATGCATATGCAGCACAAACTGGTGAGTTTACAGGTACGTTGAATATTCATTGTAGATGTGTCATTGTTCGATATCTCGAAGAGAATTAGTTACCGGAGGGACAATCAAGATTGTCTCGTAGTGTCACGATCGTTAAGCAATTATGTTAATACTCTTAACAAGAAGCCTTATGATTTTATGAACAATTATGTTATCTTTTACATAAAAAGGTTCAAATAAACAAATAATATTAATTAAAAAGATTTTCAGCATAATAAAAAGAAAAAAATTGCATTTTATATTCATTCAAGTAATTTCTTGATAAATCCATCTTATAAAAAGAATGTTTTGAATTGAAGAAAAAAATATTATACTTAGTATTACTCTTTCTCTCCGCGTAGTGAAAAGGTATTCAACGTACGATCTCTTTCCGTAATTTTTCTTCAAGCACTCAGAATTGCATTCCTTCCCATCATACATGCGTGCGAATAATTTCCCAATTTTCCTCTTTTCTCATTCCTTTCTACGGACCTTCGCTCATTTATCACGGCCCTACGCATCCCGCGTAAAAGAGATGCTTGTTACAGGTTCATTGTGGCCCTTACAAGGACGATTCGTTGTTCGCAACAATCGACGATCAGCGAGCGCGCGATAGAAATTCCTTCATATGAATTTCGCAAATGAGGATTCAGAATGGAGGAGAGAGAAAGAAAAAGGACCAATTAAAGTCACCGTCACGGATGCTCTTTCAAAGACATCCTCTTCTCCTCCGAGAATACGAATACGCTGTGGACGAGACGTTCACACACAAGCGACGCGCTTAGACATACGCTCGCATACACGCGCGTCCGTAATGAAAAGCTCATAAAAATATTAAATAGAAGCGAGGAGAAGGCGAGAGAGTAACGTGTGCGCGTTACAAGAGGCAAACGTACGTAATTTTAATTAAAGCTCCATCGCGGAGGGCGTCGTCTGCTTACCACCGTTGCTCTCCAGCCTCAATTATATTATGTAGGTACTTATTCAAGTCATACACACAAATTACTACATAAATTCTCACTTTTTCCATTCTCCGTTACGTTATCTCTTTTAGCCATTACCTAAAGAACTGATTTGTCCATTTAGCTTCGCAAAAATACGAAATGATTGAACATTCTTGAATCTAATATTTAAACATTTTAGATCATTTTTATATCTCATAAAAATAGAAAATTTATTTTTGATAAATTAATTAAACTTAATGATTGTATTTTGAAAATTATTTGGATTTATCTATAATCATTTAATACTACCTTATAAAAATAAATATAATAATTTAAGTTATTATGTTAAGTTTCATTATTAGTTGCACAATGAACAATTACAAGTTTAACATATATGACTAGCGTTACAATAATTAACTGTTTCGTTTATATTGTAATTTTTTAATGTATATATGTACTTATGTCTTAATTGCAATCATTAATCTCACTCCTGTAATAAAGAAACGCATTATTTCCGCTTGTATTAATCCTCTTTCTAGAAGCTGTAGAAATTTTCACGCGGTCATTAAAACGAAGGAAAAATCCGCAGATGATTCTCATGGACTATAAATATTAAAATAATTCTTGCGTAAATAAGTGCGTATGCCGTACGAATTCCGGATCTTCCGAGGAAAGGAGAAGTCGGATTTCAAGGGATATTAAAAACGTACGACTATTAAGAGACTCATAAACGATATGCTCTGTTACATTTTTAAAATCTGCTCCTATCTGCTCACTATTAGATCGATCGGAGAAGTTATTAAAATCCGCAATAAACTCGTGCAGTCTTATATCGCAAATCGCCGGATAGAGGATTATAAAAACCGAAGTTCTTCCTATAGATAAATGCCAACAGGTCATGAAAAGATCCGCAAAGAACCGTAAAACGACGCAAACTAATTTTAATATTACAATTCATCAAGAGTCAGTCTTAACTTTTCGTTATTTTAATGATGCGTGTTTCAATTAATAAAAATTATTTTTTATTTAATTATCTTTAAAACTTAGTATATGTATTTTATTTTACATTTTTATAAGTTTATATATGCGTAAATATGTATTATGTGTGATTTAATATGTATGTGTGATTTAATTCTATCGATGTGTGACCTTTTTTTATTTCTATCTATATAAAAACTAGTTTATATAAATCAAAATAAACTTCAGATATGAAAGTTTCTCAATGTTACTCTATCACGAACGGAATTCTGCGGATCGTAGGCGCTGCGCGATCATCCATAAATTACTTCGGCCCTCATCCAATTCTCGACAGTATTATCTCCTCTCATTTATCTTATTAAGTAACAAAAACTTCCTAATATTACTATTATTCTCTTGATTATGAAACTACACAGACACTGAGAAATTGTTAACACATTTAATATGCGCTATTACTATACATATATCATAGAATATTACCATTTAGTCAAATTAAATCCATGTATAATCAATTAAACTCAATTGGCCGTAGGTGCAATGAATTCTTGGATAAAGTGCAACTCGTACGTGAAATCGTGGCTTGCCACGATAGAATTAACGATTTACGCAAGCGATAGCACGGTTGCAGCAGATAATTACTGACCTTGCATATCGTTGAAGTGCAATGTAAGTTCCGTGTATGAAATTGTAGTGAAAATTATTATTTCAGAAGTCCATGAAATCATGATATTCTCTCATATTTTAACCAATAACAATTATATTCATTAAACAATATTTTGTATATACGATAAGTGGAGAAAATATCTAATTATTAATTGTTTAAAAAAAATATTTTTTTTTTAATATTAGAAAATTGGAAGATAATCTCACGTGAACTCTATATATATATATATATATATATATATATATATATATGTGTGTGTATAATATATATATATATATATTTTGTTTTTCTATAATTATTATTTATAAAATAATTATGTACGCATCAATAATCTCGGATCCCGAGATTCCTCGCTTGGTTGACTACACGGATTATCTCTCTTTCGCAGATAATCGTTATCTACATCAAACAAGAGGCGTGCCGCATCCGAATAACGGCTGTATCGGTTTTCTATGTGTTAACCGTCGATTACACGGTAATCGCTAATTAATTACTCGAACTTTTCAGTCAGTATATTGTCGCATTCGATTGCTATTGACATTGAGACGAACGTAACACGCAAAATCGTTTCATGGAAGGCCTTCGTCATAGGAAGCGCTAATGCTAAAGCGAACGAGGATCGAATGAGAATGATGCTCACGATTGATGTGGGTTCGACTGAAAATGTTCGATGGTTTCCGCCCTCATATCGCTGTACTCAATTATTCATGATGGAAATTTCGCGCTAATAGGCGGTCCAGACAATTTACTGCTTAATTTTTACTTTTAAATTCGACGAGAATTCCTATTGTATATTTCTCGTATTTACGTTGAAAATAAAAGTGAGAGTCAAAATGTCGCCTATTTCTGTGTTTTGTATTGACATAAAACATATTTACACACTATCTCAAATATTTAAGTTAATGATTTAAGTTAATGATCGATTAAAGTTCGTTAGTTTAATCTGTAATTCCAGATAGGTAGCGAGACTCACTTTATTCATTGTCGTCATATCCAATTTTTGAGTTTACACGCATTCTCTTTATACAGCAGCATTATTTTACATCGTATTCATTAAGCAATGAAAACAAAATTTTTAAACAATAACTCTTGCTACATATGTGAATGGCAAA
This sequence comes from Pogonomyrmex barbatus, assembly GCF_055798465.1. Taxonomy (NCBI): domain Eukaryota; kingdom Metazoa; phylum Arthropoda; class Insecta; order Hymenoptera; family Formicidae; genus Pogonomyrmex; species Pogonomyrmex barbatus. The sequence continues at coordinate 4,889,088 of NW_028297099.1, read as the reverse complement.
ATATTTTTCTCAAACGTGAAAACATGCAGAATGATATTGTTTCGCTGAAATATCGCAACAGTTGAAATTTTTACCAGTGACTATACACATAATGAGTCAGTTAGTGAAAAATAGAATGCCTCACATTTCTGCTATGACATAATGTGTTTGTTCTTAATATCACGTGTATCTAGTACTCGTAAGTTAGGATTATAACGTAACACTTATGGCAAGACGAGTGCCAGAACTAAAGATAGAATGCCGTCCAAGAATAACAGAATCGCAAGTCTAAAATAAACGGGGCGAATAACACTCAGCGAACCCCTTGTTACATAGTGTTGATTGTTAAAGTTAAATTGTTAATTATAGAAAGAGTTTATGTTTAAGTTTTTTAAATTACTCGAATATTTAATGTAATAAATTAGCAATACAAGCTGCAAAATTATTTTATAATCAGCTAAATTTATTTAAATCCATCAATCAAGTTTAGATTTGCGTATCAATTATAAATTTCTTTCTAAATACAATCTTTCTAATTACAAATAAGAAACTATAATAGAACTTGTTTAATTACGGATACTTTTTTGTCTACCTTTCTCTTTTTTTATCTATATACACTTTCCATATGCGAGACACAAATGAATACATTCGGATTTCTTAATAAAATCGAAACAACTTATAGCGAAATCAGATGAAATCAATATACATAATTTAAAATATTATTAAATTAAGAACATGAAGAGCAGCGATAAGATAATATCATTATACAAAGATATAGATATACTTATGTACTTATATACTGTGCTTGGATATGTAATCAGATGTTTGTTGATGAATATGTCTAATCGTTATATTATAAAACTTTATATCTTGAACACTGAAAAAACTAAAAAAAACTAAAAAAAAAAAAAAAAAAAACAAGCTTTGTTGTTCCTGTAAACTCCCTTTAAACTCCTCTTTTCAGTCGGTCTTTCATGACGCACACAAATGACTGAAGACAAACTATTATAACATCAAGCAGCGTAACGAGCAACAAGTATCGCGCTTTTTGCGAGGCACGCCAGGAACTTTGGACACATAGTGTTCCTGCAGAGTGCACGTGGCATGAAAACGAATACAGATACCTTCCTTCTCCCCTCTCTCCCTCCACACGCCCACATGCACATAGATACACACACACACACACACACACACACACACACACACACACACACACACAATCACAGAGAAGGTACATACCCTCAGATGCAGAAGTCCACTGTCCCCCTACTACCAATGCTATTCAATGTATATTCTTCGTTCCTCGTTCCTCAATGTCGTCTGTATCCTTCTTTCTCTTTCATGCCAAGTGGATCCAAGTACACATCTTTCTCTCATACGAGAAACACGTACGCTCCTCGAAGCTCTCTCACTCCGATCAATGGGCGAATGAGGGACTGGCCGGCAACAATTTTCTTACCGATGCTGGCACGCCCTGCCCGCACGATCCACCTGTCCGATCGATCGGCACGACACTGAAGAAACGATTGCACTGCTCGACCGCAAGCAATCACGATCCTTCCCCACCGCCTCGAACAAGCACGTGAGCAGCGTGCCACTTCTGACGACGAATTCCAGGCGAGCTTTCTTGGGATTCCAACCGAAACTTTGTCAGCTTGGCACTCACAATGAACAAGTACGATATTAATTGCTCGAAAAATCGTCAACGATATTTTCTAAAGCGACACCTTTCCATGTTAGAAATTTTCTTTTACTTCGCCTATTTCCTTTAATCAGTACTTGTTATACGCAATGAACACGCAGTAACTTTAGATTAATGCTTGAGATCGAAAATATCGATGCAGACGTATGATTTAATTTATCTGAAGTCGACTACAATCAGCTGACTAATCAAGGTCTTTCCTTGGTCATCGACCGACATGGTCGGTGCATGTCGATTCATAATAATCGATAGTATCGCAAAAATATGGAACTGCTATTTGATTACGAGCGATTTTACAAGAAGTTTCTTCACTATCGGAAAGATATTAAAGAGCAAACACGCTTTCGAAACTGCATGACTTTCAAACGCTCACTCACAGCTTTGCTTCGCTTATAGCAAATCGGTCAAGCGATGTGTACGCGCCGGGCTCTTCGTTGCGCCACGAGTCTGGTTAACGAGTCGACTAATTCGAACGTGTTAGGTCCACAAGGAGGAGGTGGTCGTGACGGCAGCGGTAGTGGTGGCGGCGTAAAAGGCGACGGGGAAGGAGGTGAGAATGGACCTCGGTCCTCTGCCACCCGCACTCCCGTCTGACAATAATACGTGCGAGAGGGACAGCGCGGAGGGAAAAGAAAGAGAAAGAGAATGAGGACTCAGAGCGGGACCATGTGATGGTCGTACTGGTGCAGCGGCCTAGCGTATCAGTAGCGTGGAAAGATGACCTCAGAGATGGGACTATCGTTCCCTGGGACCCCGAGCCAGCCAAAATTATGACGCTTGCTGGCGATAGGGCGAGGACCTCTGATCTTGCCTCCCATCTTGCAACACACTCGATCATTCACTTTTTGCCTTTATTATTGATGCTGACACGCAACGACGAACAAAATTGCTTGGGGTATTCATTTTTGTACAGATGCCGACGGTATAGCAGAAAAAGTATGAAATCTCGAGAGGTACTTTTTTTCACGTTGTCTGATTACTCCGGTGTTTGTCCGAGGTGTTTCAAGGTTTTACGAACCGGAGTATTCATCATTACTAAATCACTAACCTCTTGATATTATCATTTCTTCCAGTGAAGCCTGTAATTTGCGATACCGAAACGTGATCATCGATTTTCATCAATCGGCAGTTTTATTGAAGTACGTTTGAAGAGAGATATGATAGAGAATTCTGCCATAAATTCGCAAATAAAAATAGATCTCTTTGAGCAGCTTACGTAAAACTGACTACGCGACTGTCACGGTTTGAAGCGTCGAAAAGGGTTCTCTCTCATCGGGATTTCCATCGACCGTCGACCACGATCTGCCTTACTCTATGTTTACTGTGCGAACGTGACACGTTGAAACGAACTCGATTGTGCCTGTGCAATTAATTGCGATTGTATTTTTAAAAAAGATTTGTTATTGCTACGTAACTCATAGATGTTCAATTTAAGTAAAAACAACTTTCTTGTTAAATTCATTAATTGCGATTGTAAATTCTCTTTGCATAATTAATATGCCAATGTCAGTGAAAGACTATATCAATTTGCATTTTCACGAAAGAGTTATTCGTCAGTTAAATATCTTAAAATTTGAGGAATGTGACATTTACGCAACTTGAAAATGCCTATTCGTATTCTACTTGTTAGATTCATTCTTCATAAGTGATATTCAATAGACGTAAGAATATCGTCAAATGTGCTATTTCGAGTTTTAGGGATCTCAAAAACCTTGACACGAACCTGACAAGAAGTATCAAGATGACATAGCGCAATGAATACTGACGCATATGCCTGCAGACAAAAAAGTCAAATCTTGTATTTAAACCAGACTTGATCATTATCATGTTAATGAAACAAATAGATATTGATCTAGACTAAGATTACTATAGATGTAATCACACGTTTTCATGCATATTACTTGAAATTATAATATATGATCAATGCGTTTCGTTTTCCATTTGATACGATTAATTTTCACAAAATCTTTCTCTCTCTAAATTTGATTCAAGACATTTTAAAGTTGTAGAATGCATTATCGTGTAGGCGACAAACTGGTGCCGAGCAATCGACAAGTTTATTAGTCTGCTTTTCTAGGAGACTTCTTGGAGGTCATGACTAATGCAGCCTGAACTCGGTGAAACGGTATGACACACATCAAAACGCTACATACATATATTGCGTAAAAACTTCTTCTTTTCCCACCGCAATTAAGTGTCAGACAAATGCTTATCTTGCCAACAACACCAAGCACATGTCTTAACAAGAGAAAGAAACATCAACTGAGTAATTAACAAGCCCTAAAAAATCACTCCTTATGCAATGAGACAAATACACACACGTGCACGCACATACATATATACTATACATAAAATATAGTTATATATGTAGCTATACATAAAATAATCTTTCAAAATCACAACTCAGGGGAAATTGTGAAAGATGAGAAATTTCACATAACGAAGAAGAACTAATTACCGATTGACTAATCACCGATTAAGGCCATGAGATAAATTTTCTGATTCCAACGTGTTAATGATTACACCGTGAATCATGTATCATTGTAATTATGAATGTCTACGAATATCAAATTAAGTGCAAATTTTTGCGGCGGAAGATCTTTCGAGCCGAATTTTTCGTTGCCGTCAAAGAACGAAGCGACTTGATATCGCGTGAGTCACATCCCATGGTCCACACATTCCTGCGTGATGTCATAATGTGGCTCTCGCACACACATGAATCTCGCATAGTGGTCAGGCGACTGCCGAGAAATAAACCGAGCAAAATATTTTATTTTCCTAAATGCGAGTCACCATTACTGTTAAACGCGCGATACGATTGACACGTTAACGACAGTTGTAAAACAGATACGAACAGATACACTTTCGATTTTGTTATCTCCAAAATTAGCTTTATTAACTCCTCAAAGATTATACTAACTCAAAGATCATAACATGGAGCTAATATATTTTTATATTTTTTACAGAAAAGAATTCTTTATGTTATCTCATAATTCTTTACAAATTATTGTTTGATTAAATTTTCAAAAATTTTAATAATACACACAATAATATGTGAAAATGTTAATTATACAAATATTTTTTTCACTTTTCAACTTTATTTGATTTTTTCTCTCAAACTTCTTTTTCAAATTACATTTGTCCCTAAATATATTTAACACATATATTTGTTAAAAAAAATAGACAATTTAAAAATATTTATTATTTTTTGAGATACTATTAGTTTATATAAATTTGTTTTTTAAATTCGATTGTCTAATTTCCAGATTATGCCCATCACTTTAAAACACTTAACACGCTTAAAACACACAATTTGAATTAATCGTAAAGTGTAGACGCACAATTTTGTACAGTCAACGCGAATCAATCATCGGTTCAGTGATCAAGACATTCATTGCCGGATGGAAAGCGTCGCTAATGGCAAAGTGCGCAGCGTTCATAATTTATGGAATTGCCAATGACGAGCGAACATAACTAATGAAGAATGACCTTTCGTAACGTCCAGTAGAACGTAATTTGTTACATACGCGTGGCTCATTATGCTAACATAATTTTTCACCGTGGGCAAAAAAATTTGACCCTAATAACCGTGTGTTCCTTGACAACGCGACGAGAAGCAGGACGGACATTGAACGTTATCGAATACATCGCATGCCCTCGTCACGGCAAACATGCTCGCAAACGGGAGGTCGGTTATCCTGGAACAATGGTGGCTTATTTTCGCAGCGCTAAATCCGTAATCGCAAAAGAGGGTACTATATACTATAATTTCGCGCATAGAATTTACTGTTCTTCCTGACGACGACAAAGGCAGCCACATACTTTCCGTTACGGTCATAAACGGAGCACAATGAGCGGGGTTAACTAGCTGCCTGAAAGTGCATTCCGGTTCTGCCTCTTCCGATGAGACAGTTAAAGCCACGAGTCGATTTTTTTACCGTAATGCAAAGTGCAATAACCGTGCATCAATATTCTTTTCTATGAAGTAGAAGATCCAGTTGTTTCATTTTCTGATAAAATGGAAGAATTTATAAACGCAGGATACGCAGGATTTAAAAATAATAAGTTATAGAATAGCAACGATTCAGATTGAACGTCTTATCGACTTCAAGTGAGGTTTAAGAAAAAAATCGGAGAGATTTCGCTAAAATGTAAGTTGTGATAGATCGTAAGAAACAAAAATGTATAATTGAAATTATTAATGTCAAATTAATTTCTCATGAGTCATCGGTTACCATGCGAAATAAATCGCATATATAAATGTCTATGTGCAATTGTCATATCTTATTACGATTTAATGCAGTTGAGAACGCGCGGCCAACTTGATGCATTCGCTTGTAACACGTACCCTACCGGATGTCATAATGTCGTCTTACTGCAAGCAATATGTTAATCAGCCACTTTCTAGCTATCAAGTGCAATGCACTTCATATTAAAACACGTTGTGATTGTTATCAGAATAGGATCTTCAATTACAGAATTGTTAAGATAATATATTAATCATAAATTTCAATAAATTTCTTGATATATGTATGTTTCGTAATAATAAAACTATTGTAACAATAATATAATTAATGAAATATAAAATTAAAAATTAAAAAATAATAAAAATTAAATGAATCTAGATAATCCCATTATGAGATAATCTCATTATGTAACCTACGACAACAGATTTACTTGATAACAGAAGAAAATATGGACTTTATCCTTATCTTGAAAAAAATGGTGCGGATAATATTTGTGATATTGATAAAAACCGCATTTGATATCCGACAAAGTTTTATCAGTAAATGTTACTATCTATTCACTTCGAGTTTCTGCATACTCGCACAAAACGTGGAGAGAAATATGTTACGTAATCGTGTCACGTCGCTTATGTATATTTAAAAAAAGTGCATATTTTATGTATATTATATAAATAAAAAAATTATTTGGCGTGTGCAAAGAGGAAAAAGTAATTTCATAAAATATATAAGTTGTATAATTTATCATTATGTATATACAGATGACAAGAATAAACCAGCAAAGTAAGTCTGATAAAACAATATGTTATTCATGGAGCCTCACTTTGCTCCACTTTTTGTTTTTCTTTCGCCATAATACATATTATAGTATTGTTTTTTTGTATATAAATTTTAATTGTACGTTTTTGCACTGAACATACATATACATATATATATGTACACAATATATAATATTATCACGTAATTTATCTAGTCATATATAATATTCAGAGTATGCAGCTACAGAAGTTAAATAAAATTGTAAAACATGCATGTACAAAACGCAACGCGATTCCTTGTGCAAAATCAAATAATGTACCTTTTGCCAAACACATTCACTTAACCATTGATTATTCATATTTTATATACATTTTGGGGTTAATTCGAAAATGTCATTCTATTCTGGATTAATTGGAAATACATTGAAAAGTTTGATGACTTCAAATATATATTGTTACAGATTGTGCTAGGACTTACCATAAAAATGTGGTGTTTTTTACAATTGTAATTCCTTGGAATATATACAAAAGAATGATAGGGAAAGTTAATTATTAATGGAATGAATTATGCAAAGATTTTTTCAAGATAATTTCAAATAGAAATCATTACAAATATTTGTTTTATTTAAAAGGCTTAATATTTTATCACATGTAGGACGGGATTTTTGGAGAAAAGAAATAAGTTTCATATTATTATCATATGATCATACTATTATTACAGAATAACGAAAATTGTAATAAAAAGGGCAATAACTTTGCGCACTATTACGGCATTATAAAGGATAAAAAAATATTGCAAAAGCTTAGAGGAGAGACATAAGCGACAAAATGACTCAAGACATCGCATACAATAGCAGCACAACGTTTATTAGCACATAAAGGATATTATAATTGCTTAAATTTAAAATGTAAATATTATATATTGCGCATATTTATATAATTTTATATAACGTATACACAGAGGTGAGCCATTATAATATTCAAACGAAGCATTTGATGCTCAAAATAAAATGTTAAATCAATTGCAAAATAAGATATAATATTTTCAGACTGAATTCAATGCGTCAAATAATACTCATTTTAAGGTCTCGTAAACATTGTAAGTATATTCGAATAAAAAAATCACAGAATTTATCACAATTTAAATTTATCAATTCATAATTGATCTGCAGTTATCACGCCTGAAATGTATAAATACATAATCATACCATATGCATATCAATTAATTTGCACATAATAAAGATAAAATTTATTGTGAAGCAGTGTTATTATCATAAGATATTTAATTGGGAAGAAGATATTATTATCCAACTCTAACAATGTTATAGAGATTAATACATTGTAGGTATATGTGAATATCGTACAATATATTTAACAAAAAAAAATATTAAAATCAGATTAATTTTTATATCTTTAATATAACTTGGTAAAAATGTTCAGACCTATATTGATACATATAAATAACTTATTATGTATAAATATCTATGGAATATTCTTTTTTAAATATATATAATTTTTATTAGAAAACATAACTCTTTTCTATAACAAAACTCTCTTCTTTATTATATAATTTCCAGTCTTTTAAATTCTTAATTTCAATATCTCTAAAGCGTTTTTAGCTTTTCTCGTAGTTACCTTGCTGCATTAAATTGCATATTTGACATGCAATGCTGCATTCTTCATTTCGTTTGTCCATTTGTTTAAATGTCGTAAATTATTAACTACTAAACGCATTATATATGAAATATATATGAAATAAAATAATTTAATTTTATTAAATTCTAATAACGCGTGAGATAAATGTACAAGAGTGTACATGATATATATGTGCTAAATTTGTGCTTTTCATTGATTACTGGTATCATTAAATATTTCTATGATTTTTTATTTGTGATGACAATTCTAAAGACTAGCTACTTATATCAAGTAACACAACGCAATCGAAGTTTGCTATTCGTCCCGCATACAGTCTTGATACGCTTATGTGAAGATAAAAGTGGAGATATATAATAAAGCGACTATCGATATGTATACATCACAATGATATTGTAACAAGATAACACACTAACAATCTAACTATTTACGTATCTCTAATCGTAACATGCGCAAAATTCCTAGTTTCTAACATTTCTACACGACGAACATTTCGTTTTCGAAATTTCTATCGTTCGCTACGAAGGACCTCGCCTAATCCATTAAATTAGCCAGGAATAACCATCGATAACCGAGAGCACCGAGCTGGTCCGAATAACGAACTCGGATCGTTAGCTTTTTGCGCAACGATTGTGCTTGCGCGGCACGTCTTTCGCTTTGCGTCGGCAAAGATTGAAATCCAGAACCGACAGATTTTATTACCGTAGGAAAACCGGGGCTGTTTCGAGGAACAAATGCGCCGACCGTATTCCATATCGACGCCGGCCAAAATAAAAAAAAAACAGAGCGAATTTCGATAAAATAGACCGCGAACTACTTCCGATCTGTCGAAACACGCGGTCGACGAAAATACCGACTTCTTTTTCGGTGTTCCTGATGCTAAAGTACGTCCGGCTCGATCAAGAAGAGGAAGATCTATGTCGAGCATTGTACGGAATGTTTTCTCTCTCTCTCTCTCTCTCTCTCTCTCTCTCTCTCTCTCTCTCTCTCACACACACACACATGAAGAGAAAACCGTCCCGTGATTTATCTGTTCTTTCGGGAGCAGACCCGGAAGGTTCGTTTTGGTACGGCATTATAAAAGGGCAAAGATACGATATAAAATACTTCTTAAAATGTATAATGGAAATATAAATATTTTTTTATATCATATGAATACACGCATACAATAATAATTGTAATACCTTATAGTTTGCGCATAATATGCAAAGTATGTCTCTTATGAAGTCCTCTTATCTAAACTTCTTTGACGATGCAAGACGATCCTATTTGCGAACTTAAGTAATCAGTTACATAAATCGAGCTATTATTAAAATAAATTTTAATTGCAAGCAATATATCTACACAATACAATTGTTTTAATAATATATTTTTTAGATACTATTTTATATGCAGACCAGCTGCTCTGCATATATTTCATTATACAATTAATAATAACAATGCAATAACTTTTTTATATCCATATATTAAACGCTAATGAGATGAATGCAAAGAAAATGAATTAAGGATAAAAGTAATATCGATTTCTACCTTCAATGCCATTATATCTATATCAAACCTTCCGGGTCGGTGTAAGATTATGCTGTTATACAAACGCCACAAATAAATGTTAAATGTCGGTAACAATGAGAATAATGAAAATAATTTAATACATACGTAAAATTATCGAACACCATGATCTTTAGATAACACTATACATATATACAACTCGCCTCATAACTCCCTGCCATTTTTACCAATACAGTACAAGTCACAAGTCAATGACACAAATTGCATACTTAAATGGGGAAAGTCGAGAGACTTGTTCTAGAGTGCGTATCCCCAGAAATGTCCCAGATTGTCGCGTTAGCGGTGTTTCAGGCAGACGGTAAAAAGACAGAAACGTAACACAACGGTTATGCATGTACACGTGGGCAGAAAGAAGCGTCATGCGGTGCAGCCAAGCGTGCGTTGCTGTTTACCTGCGAACGGCACGTCGCCAAAGTATTCCTCGACATTGTCCGTGGACATGCTCTTGTCAGATAGCGACACGCTGGACAACGAACCGCTGGACGCGTTGAGTGATCCACCGGTGGGAAATTGCAGCAGATCTTCGTCCGTTTCCGTTTCCATGTCGCGGGATCTTCGCTTGTACACCTATTGACAAATCAGCGCCATTTGAGGAAGAAGCGAGATTCCTAAAGTACACGCTTATGGTATCGCAGTAAATACTGCGGGAAAAGGCATTTTCGACGTTTCGGTCTCCAAGCCTTCAATATCTGCCATGAAAACTCGTGCTGATCACGTTGTTGGATTTATGGCAGTTGCGTTTTACAATTTGCCCGCGACCACTATTACTCTGGGCATATCGCCGTTATCGCGAAATTGTCAACATTCGTATTTTATACACGGATATTTACAGTCGATATAAAAATTCCCCTGTGAGCCGCGTCGCGTCGAGCCGCGGCAAATCACACGATGGAAAAATGAAGCCAATCCTATCGCGATGAAAATTTATTGAAACGAAACGTCCGCGCGCAGGCACGCGAGAAATATGCCATGTAAATCGGAGGGAAAATAAATACGCGTGGTCAACCTAAAGCATATTTATTTATTCGAATAAAAATCTATACCTTTTGACATTAATTCTTTCGATTTCGCTGACGGCGAGTCATAAATGACAAATATAATACGATTTTTCCAGCACTCTTGAATTTTATGATCCGTAAAGAATTATTGCTGCAAATATTGCAATACAGTTACATCAGAATTGTCTTATACATCAACAATTATTTTTATTATAAAAGATGAAAAAGAAAGAGATAGAAGAAGAAAGACAGAGAAAGATGAATAGATATAGATAAACTAAAATAATTAAAGTTACAATTTAATATAGCTTGTACAGATTTACATTTAATTACATGTGTGTACTTTTTATTCTATTTTATTAAGAAATTGTAATCAACAATTAACGTAACACCATTCATATTTAACGGCGAGGCGTATAAATCACCGAAAATTATGTTACGCCACTCCCAAAGAGACCTCGCATTTTGATTCACTAAGTGCAAACTACGAGACGAGCAAGCTGCTATTTCATTGCGCGTTCTAGAAAGGCTCTAACGCAATTAAAATTTGACGTCAGAGGCCCGACAGACGCTCGCGGTATCATCTGTAAAACGCCGAAAGCGTCTCGAGGAGACAGCCGGAAACCGTCGCTACAAATTCGTGAATTTCTCTCTCTCCTATGGTAACGGAGAACGAGCGTTCGCGAGGCGAAGTCAGACAGGCATAGAAGCCGAGGGCTTCATTATTCAAAGGGTGTCGGCGTCTTGCATTCTGCCGCTCTACTGGATTCGCGGAAGTTGACGGGTGAGAAGCAACCATCCGTAGACGGTTCTCCTATCTCTTCGTCCTTTCTCCGACAGGTTCATGGAGACCTTCTGCCTCCATGTGCCGAGCATGCTGTCTTCAACTGCCGTAATAGTGTTCGATCTCCATCATCGAATCATATCAGTCACTCAACGAATTGAGAATACGTCGTTACTTCGAGTCGTACCGCGAGTACTATCGCGAGTCGATGATGAATGTTGCGATATTAATCGAACAAATTGTGCGATGTCAAATTAAATTTTGACGCTTCTTCAAAATAATTTTTTGAATTTACTTTTTTTTTTTAATTTTCCAATACATAGTTCAATCTCGCAATGCAGGTTCTAAAGATTTATTTAAATTTAGAATTCTCGGAAACTGTGAATATCCTACAGATTAATGAGAAATGAAAGATTTGTTCATCGAATATTAGAAAGGATGTATGAAGCATGTTACGAGAAGAAGGTACGTGTCTGTTAAATAGACGATTTGCATGATGAAGACGTCGATCATCTTTCAAGGAAACGATATTACATGGTACCATCGACCGTACACACGAACTCGCCGTCTTCGCCGCATTCACCGACTCCTTTCCGGATATATTCACTATGTGATATTTCGTCAAGCGTGTATAGTCGACTGAAAGACACGGATTGCGAATGCATATAGGGAACGGTAGAGAGAAGCTGGGGTGGATGGTAGAGAGACACCGTGGAAAGAGCAGAGCAGAGCAGAGCAGAGCAGAGCAGAGCAGAGCAGAGAGAGAGAGAGAGAGAGAGAGAGAGAGAGAGAGAGAGAGAGAGAGAGAGAGAGAGAGAGAAGAGAGTAGGCGTGCTGGAAGCTGCGTCGTGTGCTATGGATATCCATTCGCGGTGGATGGGAATTGAACGTAGTCGGTCTCACAGCAGAACGATCATAGGGCGACGCGCAAACGGCAGCAAACGAGCGAGACAGGCCGAAGGCAGCGGTGGTAGCTATGAGTGAGGCAGAGGGACGAGTCCTTGTAAATCGCATCACAGATCAAACACAGCTTGTATATTAAACGTAACCTGGTAAGACGCCATGTCGACTTGCTTATCTACTGTCCAAGGTACCAGGTCAAGTGAGAGCGTTAATGGCGATCCTTAACGAGCGCATACTGCTAAGTTCTTACGTCACGAATGACTTAAAGGGTCCGCAGTTTCGCACAAACCACCGGCACTTCGAAAGCACCCCTGCGTCTCCCGTGAAGTCTCCACGATCTGACGCGTCTTTAGCAGGACTATATCTCGGTATTCCTCGACATATGAGATGGATAGATGGATATACACACACACACACACACACACACACACACACACACACACACACACACACACACACACACACACACACACACACACACACACACACACACACACACACACACACACACACACACACACACACACACACACACACACACACACACACACACACACGTAAATGTCTATCTACTGATTGTACGATACTTCCAAGCAGAAGCGGAGGATGCAAAATTGAACGCCGTCGTTGCACGCTTCGCCGAGTGCCGCGCGACAAATCGCGGAAACGCTCCCATTTGAGATCGCTATCGTTTGAAACGAACTACGGAATTCTCGCGGGAAATCAAGAATCTTGCATGCACATTCGTTTGACTTAATTCGGGGATTAGATGCGATGTTAATCGCTTTAGAATTATCTATCGAATCATATGCAGATATAATTCTTTAATGCAATTTTATTTCATGGAAAAAAAAAATGACGATTTTTTTTTTTTTTTTTTTTCATAAAGATGTAAACAAGAAAATTTTTTTCTTAATAATACAATAAATGCGTTAAAAAATTGCGTTTCTTTGGAAATTCATAATAAGATGTTATCATGTAGTAATCGCTGCACGAGGCTAATGATCTGTTATTATCTATCACTATCCGCTATCTTTTTGGCGTCATACGTCCATCAACACGTTGACCTTGCCTGGAATAGTAGCCGCTGATAGCACTTACCTGACTGAGCGGACGAATGCGCTCATGGATGGATTTTTCCGCTTGCATAGCGGACGGCGGTGGATGATCAGGGGTAGGCGGCTGAACATAATGAGTGGGACTGGTTGGCAGCATCATTTGCACGCGTTTGAGACGTTTGTCGGTAGCCTCGCGATTCTCCGAAGCGGATTGCCCATCCGTTATCTCGCGCTTCTCATCGAGAAGACTCTCCTGAGAAGATTTCAAGGTGAGAAACGCGCTCGACACGAACGTTTGCTCCTGAATCACCGCGTCGCCGTCACTGCAGGGCGATTTGTCGGCGCATGAATTGTTCTCCGGCTCATAATTCTCATACGCGTGTCTGCGTAATTTTCTTCGCGGATTCAGCATCTTGACTGGCCGGTTCTCGTAGATAGACGTTATGGCTACCGGCTCCACGTTGGACTCGCGTTTCTCGTCAGTTCCGACTAGCCGCGACTTCATCTCCACGTACTGATCCACGCTTCGTGTGACGTGTCGCAGCTGATCGCGCCGTTTCTGCAGCTGCTCGAGATCGATGTGACTTCGCGCACCACTGCGCGCCAAAAACAAGTACTCGTAATTGCTCGGCCCTACCGAACTGTCGGCTGATAAAGACATCTGCGTTTGCAAATGCGTCGGGGATACCGAGAGATTTCGTCTAGGTGGCTTCTTGGGCGGTGTCGGCTACGGAAGAAGAAGCGAATATCTTTTCATATTCGCGAACTTATCCTCACGTTCACAAATATTCTCAATAAAAATTAAATTCACGATATTTAGACAAATACGCGATGCAATTTTTTCTTTTCAATTTTTATCTTTTCAATTTTATTCGTATTTTTTTTTTTCCGAATATTTCTTCATAACTAAGATTAACTCTTAGTTATGGGACTCTTACCGAGACTTTATTGTTGGAAGCGGGGCTGTGAAGCGAGCTGGACAAGGGTGCCATTGGCAAGTAAATCCCGGCAGCACTGGAATCGTTAGGCAAACAACGACGGTCCCGTGGGCTCGGTCCGCCGACGCTCGAGGATGACGACACGCTCAATTGGTCGGACTCTCTGCCGCCCCCGTATCCCGTGGGCAATGTCAAGGACAGATCCTCCGACACGAAGCTACCCTCCATTGTACCGCGTGGCACGGGTGGAGTTTGGTACAGTCCGTTGTCGGAACCCCTGTGCAACCAAAACTCGGGGTTTCAACGGGACCAATCGGCAATCTATTATTAGTCGATGATAAATCGACTTGATAGATCGAGAATGTCGGAAACGTATGCTTCCGCTCGATTAATCAGTAAGAAAAGATTTTCTAAAGATTTCTCACGTTTACGCCAATTCATTTTGCGCGTAGTGGCATAATTGTATTTGTCTAAAGTATTCTCTAGCAACATCAAGTACGCATGAATAATTTCTGACAAATGTTCTACAGACGATTGCATGCACGTAAACTACTCTAACCAAAACTATCTTGGAAAACATTGATTCAATATTATGAAGTAATATGTTGTTTCTAACGCAACTATGCAAAATGTTTTATGCATGTCATTACCGTGTAGTGTCGGGTGGTAATGGTGTTCTTTTGGTAATGTTTTGTGGTATATCTTCAGGAGTTTGGTCGGAACTTTCGAGAGTATTTATAGAGTTGAGAGTGTCGGATAAGGACATAAAGACGCTGTCGAAGACGGAACTGGGGTCGGAGTCCTCTGTCTGCTGGAGGGCCCTCCGTACTCCGTTCACCGGTTCCCCATTCTGCTCGTCTTCACTGAAACGCGCACCCGGTACGTCAACCGTTGTCAATTACTAACAATCAATCGCATATCTAAAGCCAAGCAACATCATCTCGTATATCGATCAAGCCGAAACAACTGTTATTTTATGCGTCACTGTATAAAGTTTAATTAATATTTATACGGAATTTTATTATGTTGTTATATTGTTCTATATAACATTATTCAATATTTAAAATGTATGGTTCACGAGCACTAGTACTTAAATTAAAATACTCGTGAAAGCAAAGAGTAAGAATCATATTGTATAAGAATGTAAATATAAATTGTGTTTGCGCGCATATAGAAAAGATCTACATTCATTGACAAAATACTATTCAGTTGAAGATATTTACAATCAAGTGCTGACTTTTTAATGAGGCCACGTTGACGAGGACGAAACGCGAGCACGGAAAAGAGAAGTGAAAAAGGAGTTTGCGGCCCTCGAGGGTTGTGGAGGCCACGCGCTTGTGGTACGAGGGAGAGAGCAATGGTTATTAGTTTTATGCTGAGACGGGCTAACATTTACATTGTTTAACGTGATGGATTCATTTCGAGGCGGCCAAGTCGGGGCTACCGACGTCAAACATTGATGGCAGAAGTGCGGAACATCAACGGGAGCTCCCACATTCTCTCGCTTCTCTTCTCCCTCTTCCTCATGTATATATTGCGTATCCCTCTTTCTCCTTCGTTCGTTCTCTTACCCTCCACTTTTCCCTCACCGTTTCTCTATCGCCCTTATATCTTTATCTTTCTCTTTCCCGCATGCTGTACCCGAACCAACCAGTCGGGCTTAGCAGCTAGAGCGGTAGCACTAGCACAGAGTACCAATGGGGTGATGCAGCGGGGGTGACCTAGGGGCGAACGAGGCGGTCGGACCCACCATCTCGCCTGCCTACATCAGGAAAATTAAACCAAGCCAAGCGGTGCTTAACGCGCTGGGGCTACACGCGGCCGTGCCACCTCCTCCAACCTCTTCCTCCACCTTCGCGTTTCACCCCCCTGGCCGCCCCATATCCAGGTTCCCTTTTCGGTCCGAAAACCTCCACCTCCAACCTTCTCTACCTCCTACGGGTACTAACAGCAGCGATAGCAGCAGCGCCAGCACCAGCCGTCATCATCTCGGTGCTTGGCCGGTACTCACTCATTCACTCCGCGCTCCGTCCACGTCTACGCTTTTGTTTGTCCAACATCTTCTATATTAAAGCACAGCCGCAGCGTGCACCAAGTCTTTTTGCAAAATATTACGAGCCTCCGCGCTTACCCGATGCAATCGCGATTAAAATTTTTATTTCTTTTAAGGCACCTCTACAAAGATAGTCTAAACGATAGAGGAATATCTTTTATACTATATCTTTTACGTGTGAAATCCCAATAGTCGCTCGGATAATTTTACGTGAAAATATATAAATATTATATATGTATATGCGTATGAATATTCGATATGTTGAAATTTTTGTAAAGTGTAATAAATAAATATAATTTGTTTATTAGTAATTTCTTAATTGCAACACTACGTTATTAAATATTACCCAGTGAATTTGTATACGTTAAAATATTTAAATAATGTGCTTCATTATGTTATACTTTCTTAAATGATATATGTATTTTATGTATGTATATTTTATGTATGTATATATTTTTTACGTTATTTCGATATTTATAAATTATTTGATTACTATACTATTCAATATCTTACTAATATTACAGACATATATGTTATTTATACTACATGTTCTGTACAAGCACACATCTTTATCTATCATGGTATTGTAATACCAAAAGGAAATAAGATTTGACACATATATTATGAAATATATATAGCAATGCACAACATGCAAAAAGTATAAAAAGATACTCACAAGGACATGACGGAAGTGCCGGAAACACGACGATCGTCGTCCCGAGGTTTATGATAGAACTGCCATTGAGTAGGCGATGTCCCTTCCACGGGGGAAAGATCATCCTCCGGACGAACATTTTCATAAGGGCTGCCCAATGAATCGCTACCCTGCACCGGAATTGGTGGCAAGTTCTCGTTATCAACATCGCTCTCTATACCGGAGGAAGACCGATGCCCTGTTTCGAAATCAACAAGAGCATATAATTATATGCAATAATCATCCACGTGAAAATAATTAAAAACAAAAACGTTTAACAAATAAAACACGCAAAATTGCAGCGCGTTACAATCGCAATTCTGTAACGGAAATTCAAAATTTTTTAATACTTTTAATATAATATTTCCAAAAATGAAAATTGGCACGATCATTGTTATTATATGGTTATTATATGATGTAAGCTTAAAAATTATAAATGTGTTTCATAATTCGCACATAACATATCCAGAAATAAAGAATTCAAGATTAATCCCATATGGATAATATAACGTTATGCAAATACACGCAAAATCTTTATATGTGATTAAGAGCGATTTAATTAAACGCTGCAGTAAACTAGAAATGTACGTTCTCTCGACAGAAGTTTTACTAATTACACACACACACACACACACACACACACACACACACACACACACACACACACACACACACACACACACACACACACACACACACACACACACACACATATATATATATATGGATAATATACATATATGTATGTACATATATATTGGCCATGATGCTACGAAAATAAATTGCATGTTAGTACGACCGTACTTTTTATCACTGCTGTAATATCTTGAGTGACGTGTGCCGGAAACTGTCCCAGAAGATCAAGCACCGTATATTGCCGAGAATTCCTAATGCCCAAATCCACTCCGCGATCTAAAAGAGCCCGTACTACTTCCATCTTGCCACAAAGTGCAGCTTCGTGCATCGCAGTGCCAGCTGACGTTCTTGTATTGACGTCAACTCCAGCGGCAAGGAGAACTTCCACGACCGCTCTGCAACAAAATTATGCGAACATCTCATTGCATTTCATTTTACATTTTAAATAACAGATGTAATGGGGCTTGTATAATTTGCAAGACGCGTCCAAAATTATTCAAAGTGGCTATGTGTACCACGTTTACGTAAAATGAAATTAGATCACGCATAAATAAGTGTGCATTCTACTCTTATATTAAAAAAATAAAAAAAAAAGTTATTCTAAAAAATATTAAAAAATAAAGTAATGGTTTATCGATTGTAATATTTGATTTTTACAACAAATCCCGAACGGGACCAGAGACCAGAGCTTCAGAGGCTTTTAAGCGAACTCGAAGTATCTCTCGACCCTGCGACTTTCAGCTTCGTGAAGCCACTGGAGGTTATTAGAGATGGATTTGCCATCAGCGCCTAATCGAAAGCTTAAAACACAGATTTGGCCCTCCTTCTATCAGGTGGGCCAACTGCGGTGACCGCAGCCGTCCGTCGCATATAGGATTGGCTGAAGATCGGATTCGCGTGCACCTATGTTGTTATTACCGTAGCATAGGGGTATTTGTATACTGGCTTACCGAGAGCACCGATATTGAATCCGATAATAGACATTACTCCGCGTCCGCCCCCTCCCAAACTGATCCCTCTCGGGCATCAGTCCCTTCCCCCATTTCTCTCCCTTTCTAGCCCCATATAGCTGCACTGGTAGATTCACTAAATATCGTGGTGCGCGCGTGAAACGCGTGCGTGAGTCCGACCATCGCAATGTACGCAACCCTCCTATATGTGCCCGCGTGCGCGCATACATCTATCCCAGAGACTCTCAAACTTTGCGATATCAGGATCTTCTAGCATGCCCAACAAAATAGGTTCGGAAGGAAGCTTCAAGGGTGTATTATGTACAGTACAGGAATAAAAATAGACAGATATATGTAAAGTACAATAGGGATATAAGACATAAAAGCATGATTTTATTATACACTATTTTAACGCATTATTTAACACATTGGCATAGATTTATAAATTCATGCGATCCCATTTATCCACGACAAATGTATGGAAGTGCAGATTCACAGAAATTTTTATTGATGTATTGAAATTTTTTTTTCTTTCTCACTCCTCTCTTATTTTCTGTAGCAGCAGTTTGAGAAACGCTGATCTAGCCCAAACGTCCAAACAGCTCGTGCGTACGCGTTCGCACTCGTACAGGCGCAAACGTCTCGCGCGCCGTTATTTAACCAAAATTCGAGCGATAAAATGTCACGTTCTGCACGCTCTCTCTCTCTCTCTCTCTCTCTCTCTCTCTCTCTCTCTCTCTCTCTCTCTCTCTTTCTCTCTCTCACGCCCATCCCACGCCACCACCCCCGGCCAATTCTGCTGCACCCTCGCGCCGGCATCGACGGAAAATGCAGTCGCCGGACTGTATATCGCGATACGATCGCATTATAAGCGGCAAGCGCCGGTTAAAGCGATTACCGGCTGCGAGGCTGCATAGAAAAACCGGCGTTATACCCGATTACAATGTGACTGCCGTTTCGCGGCGATTCACGATTCGATTCGACCGCCAACCGGACTGTTACGATCATCCATCCCCTCACTGTCCGCCACTCTCGTCTCCGTGGTGTCGATTATACAAAAAGCTCAAGGGGATTATGGACTAGCATCGCCCTGTTAAACGAGAACGTATCGCTCGGCACCAAATGTTAAATGCGAAACGACTAGGTAACGGAGATGTTACAGCGCGTGATACCAAAATGAAATTTTAATTTTAAGAGAAAATCAAAAAATTTTTCCAATTATCGAAGAATATAGAGATGATTATAATTTTTATTATCTAATTATATTGCTTCAATGTAATCGATTATGCCGTTTCTTCTGTGTCGTCATATTACGTGGTTCAATCAATTGATATTACACACGATGTTATTTATTCTATTTAGAAAATTTTCCCATTTTCAATTTAATAAGTTCTTATTCATTATATTATCAAATAAATGATGCAATATAATGATAAATCGATATAATAAACAGTATTTAAGAAATTAATATCTTTTTTTAGACATGTAGAGGTGATATTTTGCCGCTGCTACTGTCGTGATTAATATAGGTCGATACATTTCGACGGCAGTGATTAATACGATTCTCGTAATCGGGAGGCGGTCAGCAATCCGCACGGATGGACAGAGCGGCTGCCAGCGTGATGCGATCGGATGCATTCGCGTGGCTCGAGGAGGGACGAGAGGGCAATCGACGGGACGGTAATATGGGACGTGTAGCCAGTAGAGGGTTGGATCGGATCATGCCAGTCCGAGGACGCATATATCGCATTCGACGGGATTACGCAACGCGGTGCTCTCTGATTGGCTCTAATGGCCAACGCTGCAAATGGCTCGACATCGTTATGGTTAGCTCGAACGAGTCCATTGTTGTACTGGGACACAATACACGTTGTGCATTATCCAGTAATTAGCGTGACCATTTCGCGGGAAGAAATGATACGTGGTCCTTAGATAAATAAAAACGAATATTCGAATGTGTGATAGTAATGGCATTATAATAAATTCATTGATATCGGAAAATTAAAATCACTAAATCGATTCATAAAGAGATATAAGATAAGAAGGGAAAATCAAATTAATTATATAATTATAATATATTTTATATATATATATATATATATATATATATATATATATTGTTATTGTATAATAAACTTGAAAGTTAATTTTAATAATTTTCTAGCGATCATAAATTATTCTTTTGTATAAATAAATTCTTACCTGTGACCATTACGAGAAGCTAGATGCAATGGTGTATGCGGGAAGATCAAAGATGACGAAGAATTACGGAGTGATTCGATTAATTCAGGATGCGTTCGCACAAGCAACTCCACTGTTTCTAATCTGTAAGAAACGTTACGATTACGTCATATCGGTTCATAATAAAAAATCGATCGAAAGAATATTATCGCGAAAATTAATTATTCGTATATTATAAAGTGTATATGAGAAAATATGTATCTGAGTTATCGAAAAAAATATAGTGATATATAGTATGTGTGATTTACCTGCCATATTGCGCAGCGAGGTCGAGCGCGGATTCTCCACGGCTGTTGCGGATACTAGGGTCGCATCCGTATTGCAACAGCTGTGCCACCACTTCCGTGTGTCCGTATTGTGCGGCACAATGCAATGCAGTTTCGTTATCCTTTGTCTGTAACCAAATAATATTTAGAGTTTTTTAGATAATACGTATTGATTATTTTGTGACAGATCGATTTACCAAAAACATTTCCGCTAAACAAAATTATAATAAAAAGTATTTCTTTATCTATTTATCTATAAAATAATTTCTCAGATTATTTCAATGAAAATATATTATGCAATATTCATCAAGATTTTTAAAATATATCCTAAACTAATCAATTTGATATTGATATTGGTATAGAACTTTTATAAAATTGACATTATATTAATTGTTATACTAACCGCAAGATTCACTTTTGGTACCGATGGACCTTGGTTGAGAATTAATCGTACAATTTCTGCATCCCCAGCCCAAGCTGCTAAATGAAGCGGTGAGGAACCCTTAGCATCAACGACATTGGTGGAAGCCTCATATTGGAGCAGTAATTTGACCACATCTCTGTAAATAAATATTTAAACAAACATTACAAAAGACAATAGATATATCTGTTTTAAAAAAAATCAGCGAAAACAAACATCAAAATTTTATCAATCTAAAAAGTATACTGAAAAACTTTTAAAAAATAATTAAAATATTATACCTATGTCCATTCAGGGCTGCATGATGAAGAGCTGAATATCCACTGGCATCTTGCACGTTAGCACCTGGTCCCCGACGTAAACTGAAAATAAAAAAATTGCTTATTGCTTATACGACAGAGAATCATGTTAATTCGAGATTTTAATATAAATCATCATTAAATTTTTTAAGCTTATTTCATAGATTCTGACTTTGTATATTAGTCATGATTACCATGACAACAGTTTAAGTATTCATCACAGAAATTTTAAATAATAATAAAATAGAAAATAAAAGACTTTTTCACAAGATAAAGACAATCTTAAATTATAAGAATTTAATTCGTCAAGATCTAAGTTCATATGTATAAATCATTGTTTTAATCCAAAAACTATTGATAGCTTAATGTTGTATTAATTGCCGTGTCTCTTAATTTTATTTCTAATCTTCCTGATTCATGAAGAAAAGATATACAATTTGCGGCGTGGATTCGCGGCGCCGAAAAATCATCGTGTAGCTTGGTATTTGCGCATCGCAGACGGTTAGATGGCATAATGTGCATCGTGAACAGGAACAGGCTCGCTAATGAAGCTTCCTGCGTCCAACACATGTTCTCATTACGTGCCTTTGTTGCGCTCGCGCGAAGATAAATGTCGCGCCCCCACAAACACCGTGTAAACGACGGTGTCACCCTCGGGAAAAGCGGAAGAGGTGCGCTATATAGTAGTGCTCTTCTCCGGCGACTTATGACTCCCGTCCTCGCCACCTTTCTGCTTCCTTTTATTGAATCGGATATCCAGATATTCCTGCAACGCTTTGCCGATAGAGGAATTTCTCGTTATCCCGTCTCTCTCCAAGTGGATTTGATTGGAGGAATGAAGGGGGAGGAGAGCCGGCGGCTATTCAGTCGTCCTCGAAGCGTTGAGTATCCGCGTTCAAAGGCGCTTGAATTGACTGGATTTCGAGAATATTCAAAAAAAGATTCGAATAAAGTTTATATAAAAGTAAATTTTTTTTTATTTTGTGAGGACAGGCGAGACTAAGTCGCCGTGAAAAAGAAAAAATTAATCGAAATCAAAATCTTTTAAAAGTCCGTAATGAGGAATCTATTGGCTACACGAACCGAACATTTACATGCAATAATGGATCAATCGTGAAAAGCCGCAATTAATGTTCTCATTTCACAGTAATAAAGTTTCAGCGATCGTACGTGCCATAAGTGCGATATTGCTTAACCGACATAGTCATCCGACATAGAGTGTTGTAATGCTGGACACGTAACAGTAAGTTTATTGCCAACACCTAATTAATCCATTAAATATACGTTCATTATTTTATCGTCAGACTCGTAGGTAGAGATTAAAATATTATGAGTGTTAGAAAGCATCAATTTAGGAAATATTAATGAAAAAAGAACTTATATATGAAATAAGATTATAAATAATAAATAGAATTTTAAAACTTATATAAGAAATAAGAACAATTATTTTAGTAATTGACAATTGTAGTATTGACAATTGTACAATTGACAATATCACAACACATAGCATATCTTGAAAAAACTGAATAATTCACAATCTGCATATATAATGTAGAAAATCAATTATTTTTGTAACATGTATATGTACATCGAAGTACGTCTTAATGAGAAATATTATTAGATAGCATAATATTGACATTAGACGACTAATAAATGCCATAACTCGAGCATATGAGAACACGGTATTTGCACAGCTCTTATATATCTTCAATATCAGGAATGAAGCGCAAATATATATATATATATATATATATGTATATATATATATATATTTCACCCTTGTTCTATCCAAAAAATAAACCTATGAATATCAAGAATTATTTCTTTCTTTTATTGATATCTTTAATATAAAAAAAATACTATAATTATTATATATGTTGTTATATATTATTATTATATATGTCTATAAAATATATTCGAATGTTTTATGATGTCTTATGATATACGGGGCGATTAATTAAAATATCGTCGCAAAGAGAGAAATCAATTCGATTGATATTTAGATTCAAAAGGCAACTTCTAATTAAATCAGTGATTGCTATCCTATTAGTTCCAAGCGATCTAAATCGCTGAAATCCATTATCGATCGTAAACTCGCACGTGTGAAGGAAATGCGGGGACTTTTCCTTCGTTAAAAGAGCGTATATACACACATTTTAATCCCACGCCCACGTGACGTTGCCGTCAAAGCATCGCGCTCAGTTTACAAAACAATTACGTAAGCGGGAGACTTTTTTCCGGTATACGAGCGGCACATCAAAGCACGTCGTCATTAAATAACGTCGTCATTAACCCCTCGGATACACGCACTCTAAATCGCTGACTTTCCATAGGTGGCACGCGATGATCGACGTAAGCTTGAGTTCTCCTCTTTAGCTTCTCGAGAAGAACTCTTATACCATTGTAACAGAGATCAAAAAGAAAATTGCACAGTGACATTACGGAGTCTAGCAAAACGTGTGTACTTTACAAAAAATATTAAATCTGCATGGCAAAAATAAAAGAGTATCGTTAGCGTTAAAGAGAAGTGTTTTCAAATCTCTAACGTCTAAAATCAATTGTTTTGTAAAACGAATGTTTTATAGCTGATTTTAACGACTAAGAACACTATATTTTTTCTGCTGTTAATCTATCTTCGTTTTCTTGTGCTTACAGTGCAATTTGTAAGCTTTGGTCTCCATATGTTCATGCAATTTGCCAATTTTTCTATTGGCGTTCCCCACTGTTTCGCCTTCTCTCTCTCTCTCTCTCTCTCTCTCTCTCTCTCTCTCTCTCTCTCTCTCTCTCTCTCTCCTCTCTCCCCCCTCCTTCTCTCTCTCGATCGGCGAGTTCCCGAGAGGGTGTTTGTTTTCCGCGCCTCGACAACAACGAGGGTGGTGCACAATTCTTAAAGCAATACAAACGCGTTGTGCTGTCATGCGTGTGCGTTTCCGCAGCATGCACGTGCAAAGTGCACGTATACAATGAATGACCAAGGAGCACTCGCGTGCTGCGATCCTGGTTGGTAAAGAACATTTGACTCTCCTTCTATCCCTCTTTCTCTCTTTTCTCCCAATGTCGCCCTTTCGCTTTTCGTCCGCCCCATTCATCCGCTCTTCCAAGTTCCTTAATTAAACCCTGAAGATTGTCTGCAAAAAGGACATCGTCTGGTACCCCCGTCGCTGAACGTTACGAGTGAGACGATAAAAGGGCAAGAGAGATACATAGAGGGGAGGACGATCATTTGTGGAAGAGTCGTTTGTTGGACACCGTATAGTAGTAATTTCTTGTTGGTTTTAATCAAGAAGTTGCGCGATCGAAATGGACATCATGGTTCAGCAGCTGTTGTTCTTTTCTGATTTAAAAGAAAGTACAGAACTTGTCTGCATTAAGATAATTACGATATATAAGTGATTTAACATTTTTGGTATGTTAATCATATGGGGCAAATATGACAAATGTTGCAAATAACTATATATTAAAAAATGATAAAAACATAAAATTTGATAAATTTATTACAATACGAAATAAATGTAATTATGTTATAATAATTTATATATATATATATATATATATATATATATATATAAAAATATAAAATTTTAAAATTTTAAAATACAAAATTTTGTGTGTGTGTGTGTGTGTGTGTGTGTGTGTGTGTGTGTGTGTGTGTGTGTGTGTGTGTACACAAATCATTTTATGAATTTTAATGAATTAACTATTATCACTACATTATTAAAAAGATAAGTATTTATGTATTACAATTCGCAATGATAAACGTACAACCATAATTTTAACGGAGTTTCCGTAAATATCTTAAAAGTAGAAAAATTACAAATATAAAACTTAGATGGATAAACAGAGTTCAATAGAATTCTTTTCGTTTTCATGAACATGTCTAGCGCGAACGCACCCTTATGCCAGAGGCAAAGAGTAGAGGAAAACTAGGCTGAGAGCGAGAAGGAGCAAAAGAGAAAGCGAAGAGGAGAGACGAAGAGAGGTTGGGATGATAGAGGAAAGAAGAGAGGTACGAGTGTACGAGAGAGAAACGGAAACCTGGGAGGATGTATACGTGTGAGGGGTGTTAGGGCATCAATCGATAGTTTCCTCCAGCAAAGAAGAGAGATACGATACGTGCTGACGTAGCTGAATGTCTTTCTTTGGAAATATTTGACGACAGGTGCTACGAAAGAAAAAAACTTTCGAAGTACTTGCATTTAATGCACGT
Source organism: Pogonomyrmex barbatus (assembly GCF_055798465.1). NCBI lineage: Eukaryota > Metazoa > Arthropoda > Insecta > Hymenoptera > Formicidae > Pogonomyrmex > Pogonomyrmex barbatus. Next base: position 4,862,735 of record NW_028297099.1, on the reverse strand, counting down.
TACATGAAGTACTCCAAAAGCAATAATAACTATAAACTTTAATCTTGAAGAAATATATAGAGTTGATTTTATCTCGATAAAAAGCGCACACATTTTGTGTGTGTGTGTGTGTGTGTGTGTGTGTGTGTGTGTGTGTGTGTGTGTGTGTGTGTGTGTGTGTGTGTGTTTAAAAATATTTCAAATATCCTTAGTATCGCAATTCAAGCAAATTAATTGATTATAATTTATTAAACTGTGATGATTACACATTTTATAATTGGTTCATGAAATTACTTCCAACAAATTTGAATTTACTATATACTATATGTGTGAAGTATGAAATATTTATACTTCATGTTATATATTACATAATTCACGCTACAATATCGATTTTCTTTTGTCCTATTCCGAGAGGAAATTTTTCCTAGCTTTATCTTTCACAAAGCTGTGATTAAAATTATCACACCTATACAAAGTAAAAGAAAAAAAAAACGGCGAATGATGAACAAAAGATAAACACATTCGCGGGCGCTCGTACACGAAAAGTGGTGCCGTCCACTTCGCGATTAGCATCGCAAAATATTCTCAGCTCCCCCGCCGAGATACGGTCGAGGGGTTCGGGAAGCTCTTTCAGGGCGGTCGCGTTTTATATTGCTTTTCTGTGATCTCGACGAGGAGGGCAAAAAGGCAAGCGCGTGCCGAGCGGTGAAGAGGTCACGGAGTAACGAGAAGAAGAAATCGCGCGGGAGAACTTGCCGCAGGCTGGCTTTGTAGTTACGGACAAGTTGCGCGGTGCCGACGACAGACATGAGAGACAATTCGTTAGAGAAGCGGCGCGTTCGTTATGATACATTTAGAAATCACCGACGGCGAATCGCGACCCTTCTTCAGTCCTTAAAAGAGGCTAATGAAAGAAAACCACAAATCTTTCCGATCGTATATCTTTCTTTTAAGTAAATGCGTGATAAAATCTTATTTTTTAAATTATTGATCGATTGATCGATTTTGATAATAAAAATTTGATAGTGTAAATATTTCTTTTATTATCTCGCTTGAATTAAAATTTAAATTCACAGTATTTATATATAAAGTAACAGCCATCATAAAGTAACTGATGGTGAAAATTTTTTTGCTTGTTATTTTATTTAAAATTTATTATTTCTCCCACTTTGAGTTTTGACTTCTTTCTCGCTCTCAATGTCTCTTACCTCTTTGTACGCGCGATGCAATCGTTCTTAAGACGCGTGAATGCGCTCGTAACACGTGCGCACCCACGCACGCATGCACGCACGCACGCATTCATGAGTCCCTCGAAAAACAAACCCTGAGCTTCTTGCGCCGCCATGGCACGACTTAATTAATGAGAGAGTGAGGAGCGTCGACAAAGTCCGTCTTTGTCGAGGAGTTCGTGGCACTGGGTCGATAAAGAACGCCGCCGAGTCGACGACGGTGTTTCACTAATTACGCGAGCGTCATTCGTTCGGAACGACACGATCGGCGATCGCGATATAATTGAATGAGGCGAGGACGCGGCGCGATAATAAATTCATTTGGATTCGCGTCCCGAAGTTCGATCGACTCGCTCTACACGTCCGGTGACTAATCGTCTGTTTGAATCGCTGGTACAAGGCATTAAGGCCCCTTTGTGCTACACGACTTCACGGCGGTATTTCGACCGGATTTGTATTGATATTTGCCGCTCCTAACGTAGTCTCCAGAATCTTGAGATTAGAATAAAATCGATTTAAAAATTCATCAAGTAACCAATTAATCAAGTAAAATGTGCTTTCACAAAAAATGATATTAAAATAAATTAATATCAATATAAGGCAATAAGTAAAATATATTTTAAGTATATTTTTCTTTCGCTACGATCGAAAGAGAAATTTCAACTTTATGTGATTCTAAAATGGTTAGACACGCAAAGACATATCGTATCGAAAATGGAGCAGCGTGGTTAGGGCTTTAGCATCAAGCGAATCGATGTGAGTATCACGTTGCTCGACGAGCGTGCGACAGCTTGATAGATGAATGAACAATTGTTTTACTCTGATTTTGACCATAATGACGACGTTGCTAGTATACACCGGTCGTTAATTTATTTCCGCGCGAAACTTTTTCGTCGGGCACGATACGATTGTTCGCGCCTATCCGATTATTCGTCAGCGCGTTCTCGCGAATAAATGCGAAATTACGGGACATTCCCACGGTAATATATATACATTTGCAAAATTGTTTGCAATTAGCATTAATTCATTCGCGAAGGATTTAAACATCTTCGTGAGAAGGTAAAGTGAGTCCGTTCGTTCGCGTACCGTGTGTTCTTCTTGGTAGATCGATGACTCTTAAAACAGATCCTACTATCTATCGCCACAAATAGAAAATGGAGCGATTCGATAAGCGCGTAGCAGATAAAGTGGCTCAGAAATAGTGGCTACGCATTTTCATGCTTGCGATCTCATGTTTGAGATTTAAAATTCTTCCTCGTACATTTCTGTATTCCGCTGCATATTTCTTTGACGTAGCAAAAGATACGAGTGTTAAACGACACTAACTGTTTTATGTTAACAGCTTAGAGAAAGAGGAAATGTTGCATGTGGCTCGAGATAATTGACAACGAAGTTCTTGCTCAGTATCAAACACATCTGCATGCAACGTCACCGAGTGAGTGTATTCGATATGATTCATGGTCAGATAATAAATAGTTAGAATGAACAAAAAATTATGAATAGTTAGAATAAACAAAATTAAACGCTGCCGATGTAATATAATAGCATAATTATGTTCGTATCAGTCAAAAGAATGTTCCGCTGGTCTAATTAGAATTTTAAATGTTACAATTAAAATATATTTTTTTTGTATTTACTAGAAAATTGTCTGTCATGCATGGAATTTAAACCAACAATATCTAACAATATATATGCAAGAAAATTTAAATCTAACCAAATAATACAATTTCTTTTATAAGAGATGTGACTATTAACTGGTTGGTCTCTCGTCACAGAAAAACTTTTTTGCTGACATTTGATAAACTATTTAGATATAAATTTTCTATCATCTATATCAAATATAAAACATGTGATATTACAGTGTTTGTTAGTAAATTTGATTTACCCATTTGATTTAGCTAATCTTGTAATCATTTTCGCTAAATAATATTCGCTGTGACTGCAAAATCATTTTTTTTCAGTGATACAAAACTTATTCATTCATATTGCTTTTATTTTTAATTAATAGGACAGCAATAAATAATTTGATCATAATTAATCATACGAAGAGGTCTTGATGATGCCAAAGGAAGAAATATATTTAGATAATTGTATCAAATAACATTCTCCCAAAACGTTACTCAATGCAGATAATTAAAATAGATATCTCGACGGATGTCTCCACGACCGAGATAAAGGTGGAAACGCGGGCAATGATTCGCGTAATTAACGGTATAGAACTAATGGCAGAAATCCTGGTGAGCGGTCAATCGCGACAGCCACGGATTAATCGAACGACGACACGGTACGTTCAATCGAGCGTGAAGGAATTATCGTAAGAAGCGTCATCGTGACAAAAAAGAGGAGAAAAGAAAGGAACGCCGGTACTCATTCATCGTGGGAGTTCATTTAACCCCGATCGCATGGGTTTCGTCATCAGTCTCTCGCCGCGGAGAAAATTGTGAGAGATTGAGCGAGTTGTAGGCCGCGGAGAGGATCCTTGCGGTAACCTTCTTGGCGAGACGGGAAGTATGTGCCAAAATGAGCACGGCGTGGCGGTTCGATAATGGAATGCGCGAGATGACGTCGAACCCATGTCGACGTACTCCGAACGGGATGCCGGTCGTTAAACCGTCCAAGAGCCGAGAACGGCGAGCCTGGGAGCTTTGGGAACGAGAGGAAACGATCTCGGTAACGAGGAAAGGCGGCGACGAGGCAAAGGCCTGTCAAGCCTAGCCACGGTGACACCCACCTTGCCAGTGGACCACTCCTCTTGGCTCGCTGGCCGAGGATCTTCTCGACCACGGTGACGTTGCCGCTCCTTGCTGCTTCGAGCAGCTCCTGGTCCTTGCCCATGGTCCATTTACACCGCGATCGAGCCGCGATGTTCGCCCGCACACTTGTCAATTTGTGTTTTCACTACGATTACTCGCGTTTCATTGATCCAACGTGGCCATCTTGGACGTACTGGCGCGCCGCCACCCGGCGGCCTCGCGAGACTAGAACCTCTTCACTAAATATGTAATAAGGGTGAGCGAGATGGCGAATGGGCAACTCCGCGTGGCTCATGAATGGAGCGAGCGAGACGGCGCGAACCGTACGTATCGTGTCGTGTACGAGCGCCACGAACGAGCACAAGCTCGTACAGCCAAGTGTCAAATGACAGCTGTTGCGTCGTACCGATTCTCCACACTGCGACGAAACGCCGGCTCGCAACGAAACAGCGATTCGAGTAAATACGTATTACGCGGTGGGCGCCGACATGAAACGACTTGTCACCCTTTTGTACGTTCTGTCGTTATTCCTCGATAACGTGACGACGGCGCTAGAAAATGCGACTATCGTACCAGTATCTGGTAAGCGTACCTAACCTCAATATTCTGCAAATTTCTTAAGAAATTGTAGACGCGATATCTTCGTATAAACTTCAAAGTTGATAATATCCGGGATACCTTGAATGTCTATTCAAGACACTACTCGAAATGTATGATATAATGTACATATAATACTATAAATACTCAGAGTATCTGTATTTATTATTTGAAATGTTGAAAATACGCGCGATAGTATCTTACTCAAAATATACGAATAATACTCAAGTATATGAATGTCCAAATATGCTTATTATCTAAAATGTGCGAGTAATATTTTGAAACATGAGATCCAAATACTCATACATTATTCAAAATGTTCAAATATTATTCAAGTATCTAATTAAGTATCTAATTAGCTTATGATTAATTAAGTATCTAATTATCTATTGATTCTACTGAAATGTAGAATATTTGACGTAATGCCCATGCATTACTAACAATGTTGCACAAGCACTTTACAGATATTTAGATATATCTTTAAATATCTGGATATGTTACATGTATTATTCTTAATGTTATTTTTACTCCTATTTTTCAAATATTCAATATATTATATATATGTATATATATATATTTTTTTTTTTTCATAATACATAAGTTATAATTAATATTTGGGACTCATTGTAATATATATTTTAAATTATATATTACAAATGAGTAAATTTTTATTGTTTAACCATTAGAAATAGATAGCAAATAGATAAAAATAGAGAGATAGCAAATAATTTTAATACTTAAATAACCATAGATTATGTGAGTAATACATACTCGGATATCTGATTATTATTCATTTCTTTCAGATGCTATAATAAATATTTGAATAATTTGAATAATTTATTATCTTACCCAAGTCATCAGCTAATATATTCCTACATTATATATCAATGATTATATTTTGTAATTAACAATTAATTGTTTTATAAAAAGTGTATCTGATTTTCTTAGATTTACATATTTGTTATATATAATAGCTATTCAATAAACTGCATTCATTGCATTGCATTTTAATTTATCATATGATATGGATGTATATGTTGATCTGTGAATATATATTTTTATATTTGTCTATTTATATATAGGATAGGATTATCTCTAACTTCCTCGTTCCTATCATGTTGCAAATTGTATTAGATAAATGAATATTTATATAAAAACATTTAAATATACCTTTAAAGATAACAAATAAAGAAATGCTTAATTTCAAATAATAGGGAGCATGTAATTATTACTATTTTCATTAATATAAATTCAATACATTGTATTGCAGATAGTGTCGGAATAATAGTATCTTTATGGAACCATCGCGAACATGATGCATTTAAACAACGAATAAATTTAGCCCCATTTAATCGCTTAAACATCACTGTGACGGATGTTCCATCAGATATTTGGTTTATTGTTTTACAAATTCATACATTTCAATACAATGCCACGTTATCTTACGACAAAGCGCTGCTCGATAAAGTATCGAACAGAAGCTTATTTGGATCAAACATTGGTTTGTACTTAAAAACATATGATGTAACAGCCCCAATACAGGTATTTTTGAAGCATAATAACGTGCATAATCTCGATGCGTTACTTGTGATTGTCACATACGGTCGAAATGGTAAGTATAAATAATATTAATAGTATACATCTCTGTCTTTGTTACACTTTCCTTTTCGAGCAATATTTAAATGGAATTAAATCTGGCTTAGCACAACGCTGTCCATTAAAATAATATAAAATTAATGGCCATATTATATAAATAAAGACAATTGCAAGAGGACAATATTTGATGACAAAGACCGAAAAATTATATGCTGTATTAAATTAAATAGCCGTATTACATTGATCGCGATAGCATAAATAAATCGCAAATCATACCAAGATGTGCATTCGATTAATTTGCGGTGCATCTCTATTATCTGTCGCCCGTAAATGGTTTGAATAGCTAACCAGTTTTCGACTGCGAATGTAATGGCAAAATTGGTATCGAGAGAATCCATCAGCGTCGTTCATTGGCCGATTGTTGTTCTCCGCAGCGCCGATACCGGGTGGATGTAATATGGAATTCGATATTGAGGTAGCACCGTATCAAAAGTTACGTGTAGAAAACGAAATGATAATAGTAGATGCGCAACCAGCCTCGGTGCTCGCCTCTAATGGGTCGCCGATCCCTTGCGAAAAAGATCTGGTACAACATAAGATGTATCGTCTCTATCTACCTAAGCAGGACTTTACCCCGGAAACATACTTCGACGCGATTGCAAATATGCTGACCACGCAAGACATTTCGCGGAACGGCGATGAGGTATTTCGTAATCTAAAGAGATAAAATTTCAGTCTCTTGATATGATATATTAAAACTGACAATGGTTACATAAAATTGATGATTCTGAATATATATATATATATATATATATATATTAAAATGATAGAATCATCAATTTTATGTAACCATTATACACTAACCACTACAGTGCATATATATATATATATATGCACTGTAGTGATCTGCAAAGATTTGTTAACAAAAATTATTGATGCTTATTTATTATTCATAAAATGTATCTAATTATTTATTATTAAAAAAATCTCAATGTGTAATTAAGAATATTTTTTGGTAGATACCAGCGAGTACTTTTATGAGTTCGATGAGGCGTATCTATAGTACGTACATTGGCACAGGATTTGTCTATGTCACAATTGCTACTTATAAAAATTACTCCTCAGCTTATGTTCCAATTTTTACATATGCTTGCAACCCTTTATTATATCTGGAAAGCTGTCAAGTTTTAAGTACGTTTTATATATTTTTTTATATTACAACTCTAATTTAACAACAAAGAATATTCAAATTGTAACTTACTTAACACTTAATAAATTATACATTCTATATTTTATATATATGTTAATTAATTTTTTTGGAAAGTTAATCTTTATGTATTTTTTTAAATTTACCAATTTAGCAAATACCTTTTTATTATTATAACTTAATCAAATTATTGCATTAAATGCTCATGAAATATAAATATAATTATTTGTCATTGTTTCAGATGACACGTTCGCAAAGGTGATTTGCGCGTTGGTTCTAATAACAGGTTGTTTGTCAATTATTATAGGGCATAAATGCCCTGGTATAGATTATTTATTACCAAGTTGTATAATGAGTGGTCTCTTTGGATATATTCTAGCAATAAGTGTCAGTGATCACAGCACTGCAAGTAATTATATACGTCAATCTTTATCAAAATATTTTAAAATATAAAAATTTTTTAATGAAACATATATCAATTTATATCTTGAGAAAACACGGGTAGTCTTCATATCTCTTATCTCTTTCAGTTAACGTTCTGATAGGTTTGACGTCTGCTATACTTACTCTAGCTATATCAGCACTGTTTACAAGTTTCTACAAATTAAATATATCATTGCGCAATTTATCATTGGCATTCTTATGCGCATGCATCACGTATCTTTATGCTCCAGGTACGTGTTATATCTTGATTCAAAATGAAAAAACTGTAAGATTTGCAAGCCAATATTAATTAAGAAATATATTGGCAATTTCGCGTTCTTTTTATCTGTTTTTCTTATTTTCTTATATAATATAATATAAACGATAGTTAATTTACATTAGTTAATTCAGTATTATTAGTTTCGCGGCGCGTCACGAAATGCGATCCAGAATACGGTAGACGAAGAAGAATAGGGAAGTGAAGGCGGGAATCTCTCTAGGTAGCCTCTCCACGCCGCGGTGCTCGCGAAGGGCTGTTGCGAATTATAGGAAAATAATGAAAGCCAGGCTTAAAAGCGGAGGAATAGAGCCGCGCTGCCACCCCGAAGTTAGTTCGAGTTTGGCGAAGGGATGAGAGGCGCACAGTCAGTTTCTCCCCGTAGCTTCTATCAATGCTGGCCGCTCATGTGGAAACCTCGCCCGCTGAATCCCCCATGCAGAAGCGGCATGGCGCATTCACGTTGCCTCCCACCTTTCTCACCATAACGCCGCGACTACCCTTCTCGTCTACCCTCGCCCAGGCACAAACGCAAAAATGCGCCCGCCGCCGCGAGATACGCGTGCACGCACACGCGCGTAATGCCGGTCTGCCCCGTTGGCGCGACTCCCACGTCACGGTATAACCAGCTTGGAAGATTCGCATTTACCTAATTGTGTCCCCGTTTATTTATTCTGTGCCGGGACCTATTTAGATTACACAATACGTGCATGCGCAACTGCACGAGAACGGGGAATCAGACCCGATCCTATCCCGTTGACAGATGATCACGATCATTATTTGCTCACATCCGACTTGCACTCCGCTCCACACGTTACTATAAAACACATGATGATACCTAAGCATTATGATGTACCTAGGCATCTGTTGTTAAATGGACTATCGAAATTTTGATAATGTTGAAATGTAACAGAAATGTGTCTATGTATAGTATTATTGTTTTTTGTAGCGTGGATGTTTTATATTCTCCAGAGTAACTGGTTATTCTGGCCATTGTTTATAATCCTAATACTTTTTATAACTTTGATTTTGACGATGATGCTTTATCTCGCTGAAATGATTACATGCGCGACTTTTGGGTCCTTTCTCATAGTCATCGTGATCGATTACTACACCGGAAGTAATTTGAAATATATTATTATTACTATAATCAGAAGGGTAACTATACCCGAATTTCACTTAGCATTTGTATATCCACCATTTCAAAGTGCAGGTATGTCTTCGTTGCGTTCTCTCATAAAAATAATCCGATTGTGCTCTATCAATCGATTCTATTTTCAGATTTAACTTTGATAATTGTTTGGATTGTTTTAATAATAACACGATTTATTATACAAGGATGCACTCATTTGTGTTGTGGAAATAACTCCGTGATAAAATTTGAACAAAATACTTCAGAAAGGACATTTTTACGACCTAACCGTTATGATAGCTATTCTGGAAGACAAACAAAATCTTACAATCGTCGTCAACATTATTTTAAATATAACCGGCGACATTATATTTAATATAAATGATTTTACAAATTTTTTGAAATTACTTTATAAGCCTGCCTAAATAATTATTTTATATCTTATATCTAAATATTTTATATTTTATATCTAATCTATTTTATATTTTATATCTATGAAAATAATGATATAATTTCACTTACCTTTATTTTAAAAAATTGATTCATAAATCGATAACGTACAAACATAAATGATGTATGTACAATATAAACCTTTTTCCCATTGTATTGTGCTAAATATTAAAATGTGATATTTTCTTTCAACAGAACGCAAAATTACGTATAATAATACACAACATTTACATAGGATGTTTAACATGTAAATTTTTTAATATTTTTTTAATATGCACATTTTATTTTTGTTTAACGACCGACGATGTTTGTTTTTTGTTAATACATACATCTAAAATAACTAATTTTATTTTTTATGTAACGAATTAAAGTATTATAATTAACAATCATGGATTGTATAAAGTTGTGCGGCATTGTTATAAATTCTTCATGATGATATATATGTTTTTCTGATATTTGTTTTTATATTTTTCAATGTATTTTATAAGAGTTTATATAATATTAGTGTGGAATATAATAATATTGTGAATAAAAAATGATGATTTGGCATTAAAATGAAATAACATTTATTGAATCGAGACAGTGACACCTAACAGTGGTTCTCTATTTCCTACTACTTACAATCTTAAAGTTAATCACAGCAACAATATTATCTCATTATTCACAACACTTAC